>NW_027207931.1:0-52000 GCF_963455315.2 Globicephala melas | reverse complement strand
GCCTATACATGCAGGACCTCCAGAGAGACTCTGGGGGCAGGGAAAAAAGAGGGCAAGCAAAATTCTCCAGCTCAATGCAAAGGGATAATAAAACACTGGCGTCATATCTTGTCCTTGCTAAAATTCCAACAACATTCTCAGTGATCTACAGATCAAGGTGGAATCATGAAATATTAGAACAAAAAGGGATACAGGGGAAAGATACCTACATTTAGTGAGGGTCTTCAAAATCATTGTCTCATTTCAACATTACATCATACCCATGATATAGGTACAATTTATTAACCCGTTTTTCAGATGAGGAAACTGAGGCCGAGGGAGGTAAAGTGATTCCCACAGCCTAACAAGTGACTTCGAAACAAGATTATTTAAGCTAGCAGTTTTTGAGCTTTTTTTATTGATGTAAAATTGGCATAACATAAGGTTAACCACTTAAAGGGTCCATTTAGCGGCATGTAGTGCGTTCACAGTGCTGTGCAACAATCGCTTCTATTTGGTTTAAAACATTTTCATCACTCCCGAACGAAACCCCACACCCATCCCCCACCCCCAGCCCCTGGATCCACTCGTCTGCTCTGTGTCTCTGTAGATTTTTTAAAAGGCAGTGGAACCCCAATCTACAAAATGAAAGTAGAGCTGCTAATTGGAATTGCAGGCAGCATCTTGGAGCTTTGTGCCTTCAACCTTCCCAGACTCCAGTGGGGTCCCCAGAGGCCCACTCTGAGCTCTAGAGCAGGGATCCCCAACCCTCGGGCTGCGGACTGGTACCAGTCTGCGGCCTGTTAGGAACTGGGCTGCACAGCAGGAGGTGAGCGGTGGGCGAGCCAACGAAGCCTCATCTGCCGCTCCCCATTGCTCGCATTAGCACCTGAACCATCACCCCTCCCCAACCCCATCCATGGAAAAATTGTCTTCCACGAAACCAGTCCCTGGTACCAAAAAGGTTGGGGACTGCTGCTCTAGAGGATTATTATGGGGGGCTCCTGGGAAAATCTGCTATAAGGGGATCTGTCACGGCCCCATAATTATTTTTTCCTTTTCAAGGGAACAGATGAGACCAGGAGATTGTGGGAAATGTTCTTAAGCAGAGATATGACAAGGTTTGCTGACTAGTGAGAGCCTGCACGTCTCCACCGGGGTCAGATGAGTGATACACCAGGGTGTAGATCCTGGTCAAAGCACTGATGTTGGGAATGCTGCTTGGTTGCTTTGCTTGTTATGTACATCTCCATGGACAGATGGGGAAGGAAATTTGGGTCTTAGATAAGGCGAAAGGAAGATGTCATTGGATTTTGCCACGGACTCATCATTTTGGCCTCCATCTTGCAGGAAAGGTCACCTCATATTCCAACCAGCAGGCTTTGGAGTTGAAGGTGGTCCAACTATGTATGATTTCCTTTCCACCTGTACTTACTAACGGTGAATTGGAGTCATTCATGTTGCTGGCATGTTAATTACTCAGTGTGCTATACCCCACCCCTTCCCCGCTCTGCCCATCTCAGGCTCTTCCACAGAGGCTGATGAGTGGAAAATGAGCCTTGTGTTCTGCCCCTTGACTGTAGGTTGGGCCAAAGATAGACACAAATCTAAGCCTAAATTGGGATAATGCCAGCATCACTTGGGGATTGAGAATGTGGTTCAATCTAAAAAATAAAACAAACAGACATATATAACAAAGCAGAAACAGACTCACAGACACAGAAAACAAACTAGTGGTACCAGTGTCGGGGGGTGAGCGGGGAAGAGATACAAACTACTATGTATAAAATCGATAAGCAACAAGGACCTATTGTACAGCACAGGGAAATTTAGCCATTATTTTGTAATAACTTTAAATGGAGTATAATCTATAAAAATATTGAATCACTATGCTGTACACCTGAAACTAATATAATAGTGTAAATCAACTATATTCCAATTAAAAAAAAAAAGAATGTGGTTCAGGAGCTCTGCACAGTTGCTGTCAGGCGCTTGAATGAAGAGCCACACAATTCTGAAGCCTGGCTCTGAAAGACACAGCTGCTATGCAGAGAGAGAAAGAGAAAATAATGCAGACAAGCCTGCAGAAAGACACAGAGGGGAGACACTTGTGTCCTCATCCAGCCACACCGTTGAGATGGACACAGACACCTGGTCCCAATTCCAGGCTCCTGGGAGACATGGCTGGAATCCCTGCTCTTGGTCCTGAATGATGTCCTGTCATTTTAGTCAGGGTTCCTTTGCTTGCAAATGCCAGAAACACAACTCAAACTTGCTCAAGGATCCATGGAGTGTATTGGCTTACAGAGCTGCAAAGTACAGGCACCAGGGCTGCAGGTACCCAGACAATGTCATCAGGGTTCTCCTCCCCAGCTCTTATGTCTGCTTTCCCCTGGGTTGGCTTCATTCTCAGGTGGGCTCACCAAAAGCTCCCAGAAGTTCTGGCTTAGCAACGGCAATGGAGAAAGTGCCCACATTCCCAGTAGGTTTAGAAAAACTGGGGAGCTGATGCTTATTGGATGGTTTTGGTCACATAACCACTAGGGAACCAAAAGGAACTTGAGTGGGGAGACCCAGGAACCAACTGCATTGTATGAAGACATTTGGGATGATGATAAGTGGAAAGTAAACAATGAATACCAAGGATTCTCTACAGGAAGAAGAATTAGGTGATTATAGGTGAAAAGCATTGGCACTGTCTTTGAGAATATGACAGCCATGTGCCCATCATTCTGCAGTTTAGTAAGGAAGATGGACGTGGAAAACCAGGTACTAACTTCGTGTTACAAAGGGAAGCACAGGGTGCCACAGGAGCATAGAGCAGGTGCCCAACCTGGCCTCAAGGGTCAGAATACACTTCTCAGAGGGAAAGCCCTTTATACTCAGACCTCCAGGGCGACAGGGGTTGGGGTGACTGAGTGAGAGTAAGAAGAAAGGGAATTAGGAAAATATAATTAGATTAGGGATGGGCAAGAGTGAAGCTGAACAGTGACGGGTGAGGCAAGAGAAGACTTGGATGATGCTGGAAGGCCCTGTAAACCCCTGCTCAGGATTTTTGACTTTATTCTAAGAGTCAGGATAAGCTGTAGAGACAAGGGTTTTAAGCAAAGTAGCAGATTCAGATCTCATTTTCGCTCTGGGGTGCAAAATAGAAATTAGGTAAAGAAAGAAGCTGGCAAACTATTTCCAAGGCTTTGGACCCACCTGAGTGGGAAGGAAAATGGCCATATTAGCAGCAGTGGGGAGAAGAAGCCAGTGACCAGAATTATGGGAGAAAAGGTATTTGAACATTTTCTTCCGTTATTTTATAAAAACTTTAGGTTCCCAACATGGAGTCCGTGTGTTGGTTAGAGAGAAGAGCCTTGGAATACTGTAGGTCCTGCAGACTGTACCTGGATTCCTCCTTGCCTGCAGGCGCTCAAGTTTCAGTAAGGAGAGTCTGGTTTGAATGAACTGGGACTTTCTTCCGCTCCGGGCAGTCAGGAATTTCTCCCAGGTGGTCCCTCTGTGTCCCTGAAGGATCTCAACAAGGAGGGAACATGGGCTGTGGAGCCAGCCAAACCGGACAGATCCAGCTTCCAACCTCTGCCCCACAGCTTACCAGCTGGACAATTTCCTTAACTAATCTGAGCCTCAGTTTCCTCATCTACAAAATAGGGAAAACAACATTCCTTGTGTGGCTGAGAGCATCAGATGATAGATAACATTTGGATGGTGCCTAGAAAAGTGGATAAAGGTGGATTTTCCTTCCTCTCTGAATGGAGGCACTCAGATTATGTGGATTTATCATCAGCTTAAACTATTTGCTGCCACAAACTATGACACCATGAACAGCTACTTCCACAATGGAGAATTAATTCAAAATAATACAGGTAGGGAAGGCTTAGTAGAAAGACTCTCCTATTTGCTTAGGAGCAGAGAGTGGAGGAAAAAATTCAGGAGTCCAGGCAATAGAAGTATATTAATAACAGCAGAACCAGAACATTTGTGGTAGGTCAATAGACGGCTCTTCTCTCTCCAGTAAATTCTCCATCTTGAGTTTCTATAGTTTCGGCATCTTCGTTATGAAGCAAATTCTGATCTATTACTCTTGTGAAGGCGTATTGAATGCATTTGAAGGAGAATGTTGCTTTATTACAGACCAAGGGCCTTGTGTTTATGATTTACAGCACGGAGGTGTGTGCTGCCTGATACCATCCACAGAAGTGACAAATCAGGCAAAGGGAATGAACTTATCTTGATGCTGGGCCTGTGTGTTCAGCCAGGACTCTGCAGATTCCAAGTGACAGACACACAACTCAAAATAGCTTAAGGAAAAATGGAATTATAAAGACACAGAGGAATCTCGTGAAGAATGGATCAATTAAGCCAAGGAAAAGGCAGGAACGCAGGTGGGCCTCAGGAACTGTAAAACCAAGATTCAGACACACTACGATTCTTCTTCCATTTCCTGTAGCATTTGTCTGCTCATTTCCTTACTCTTCTCTCTCATTGCAAATGGGTTTTGGCTACACAGCAAAGAACATGGCCCCTGATAACTCCTGAGTTTTCTACTTATGATGTCAGTCCTCCTAGAGATACTGAACTCATTCCCTCAATGCTAGTCCAAATGTCTAATGAATGGACTCTTTGACTTAGGTACCCATTCCTGGGCCAATCAGTTGTTTCCAGTGCAGAGAAGTAGACTCTCATGGGTACAAGCTCACTGGGTTTCTTTGAACAAGAGTTATCCCCTCTGTTTTTGAGTTTTCTCATCTGAAAGGTGAAGAGCTTGAATATGAAATAAATCCTTACAACTCAGGTCTCATGAAGGGATCTCTCCCTGAGATTCCAGGTTGTGTTATGTGGCCAAATTCTGCTCTGGACTTTCATTCCTCCCTTCCTCCCTCCTGTCTTTCTTCCTTTCTTCCTTCTTTCCTTCCTTCCTTCCTCCCTCTCTCCCTCCACCACCCTCTCTTTCTCTCTCTCTTTCTCTCTCTCTCTCCTTCTTTCTCTTTCATTGTTCTCTGTTGTATTCATCTTTTACTTCTCTGTTCCCCTCCACATTGTAACTTCTAGGAGACAGAGACCAGCACTTATTCATTATATCCCAAATGCCCAGGGCAGAACATGGCATGTAATCGACACTCAGTAAATGTTTATTAAACAAATGGATGGATGGACACAAGACAGATCACTTTGGCTAACCTCACTTGTCCACAGAGGTATCTTATCCTGCTCTGAGCAAGATGAGTGATTACACTGACTTTTGCATTGTGAGTCTGCTGATTAGAAAATTTAGGCTGTCAGGGCACACAAAAGCCAACAGAATTCACATCTCGTTAGATGTTCTCCTGACCTGGATTCACAGACAATCCTGGTCTCACGGGTATAGCAGAGACCCAAGGGCAGGACACTCAACCCAGTATTAATGAGAGAAGTCGAGGCTGCTCAGATACTTTTTAAAAAGAAATCTTATTAACAGTTACTGAGCCCTTACTGTGTGTCTGGCACCATCTAAGAGCTTTGACAACATTATCTAAACCAGTGGGTCTCAATCGGGGTGATTTGCCTCCCAGACACATAGGGCAATGTCTGGACACAATTTTGATTGTCACTCTGGAAGTGGTTTGCTGCTAGCAGCTAGTGGGTAGAGGCCAGGGATTCTGCTAAACATCCTATAATACACAGGACAAGCCCCCACAACAAAGAGTAGTCCATCCCCAATGTCAATAGTGCCAAGGTTGAGAAATTCTGATCTAAGTGAATCCCGTCTACAACCCTATTATTATTATTTTCCTGATTTGACTAGAGAGAAAACCGAGGAATGTGTAATTTGCCCAAGAAGTAGGGCTGGGATTTGAACCTCAGTCTTTTGGTTCTAAACCCTGTGCTCTTACAGTCCAGCCTATAACTCTTGACAGCCTATAAGGATGAACTAAATAGGGAACTTTACAGTGACAATCCTGAACCTACTTAATATGCTGGGACTTGAAGATTGCCCACTGTTCCAACAGCAGATTTTTACCTAGTTTCATGTGAGAAACTAAAGATGTTACTTTGGCCAGACCTGGGAGTATTTTTAAATTGAATCCAGTTCCTCCTATTGAAACATATTAACTTTTAAAGTAATCTAGTCTCTTCATTACCAGTGCTATAGCCAGTTGTCAAAATCTCTTTTGAGTTGGTAGTTAAAAGACCCAGCCACACATCCGTAACGTTATTGTCGCTGGCTAAAATCCTTAGCAAGGACAAAAACGTCACTCAGAATCAAATTACCAGATGTGCCGACAAGATGCTTCTCGATTTAATAGTGTGGTAAAGGATGGCTGGGAGATGTTCTTTGAAGTTGTGGAGGCAAATGTGAAAGCTAATTCAATTTTCAAATGAATAAAAGTGAGAAACTGTTCTTATAAACCTGATATTACCATATATCTGGCCCAGAGATAGCGTGCTGGCCAGAGCACGCTGCTGCCTTGCGTGGGGGAGGAGAGAAGGGAAGAATTTATTTTATTTCTGATAATAAAGAGTTGGGCTCTGCGACCACACAGGTTTGACCTTGGTTCCTGGTGGAGAACTTGAACAGGAGTGAGGGCTCATTTCCAACTCAGTCAAGAGGCAGGCATCCTCTGTCACCAGTTCCCCTGGGAGCTGCTTGCAAGAGGAAGGGACCCTCTGAAGCGGCATCCAGGGCCTCGGGGAAATCACATCTCTGTTTACTAGACTTGGAGAGTGTGTAATAGGATTTCCTGAGAGAAAAGGGGACCTCAGATCACCTAGGCCAGTGGCTCTCCAATTATTCACTAGGGCCCCAGGTTTTCACAAAGGCAACTTGCGGGTAAGGAGAAGGAAGTTTTGGAAGAGATTTGGGCCCTGAAATTTGCTTTAATTTATTATATATACAGCTGACCCATGAACAACATAGGTTTAAGCCATGCAGGTGCGCTTATACATGGATTTTTTTTTTCCAATAAATACATACTAAAATACTATGTGATCTGTGTTTGGTCGAATCCGTGGTTGTGGAACCGTGGGTATATTTGGACTAGAAAGTTGTATGCAGATTTTCAACTGGGTGGGAGTCGGTGCCCCTAATGGCTACTTTGTTCAAGGGTCAACTGTATACACATAGATATAGATATAGATATATTGGGCTTAGGGGTAAGATATTATCTAGAGAAAAAAGTATTTTGCTGCTAAAAGTCATGAACCCCACTAGTCTACTCACTTAGATGAGAAAAGCTAGGCCCAAGGCCATAAACCACTCAAGGGTTACACTCCAACACCAATTCTCTGACAGCAAATGGGTGTCCAATAATTCAATTCAAGTCTGATACTAACTACCTGGAATTAGCATCAAACTGCACATATTGAGGGGCTCAGTCCCACAAGACCGAATCACTTCAGATGCTAGCCACAAGTCCCAAGGGCCACCCACACTCCTCCCTGACCAATGTGGCTATACATTTGGTGGTACCTATGATCCTCCTTCAGGTTCAATAATTAACTAGAAGGACTCACAGAGCTCAGGAAGTGCTGTATTTGTGATCATCATTTTAATATAAAGGAAACAAATGAATGGTCAGATGAAGAGATTCATAAGTTGACAAGGTTTGGAAAGACCCCAAGTACAGGAGCTTCTGTATCTGTGGAGTCTGGGGTGTACCATCCTACCTGTACAGCCATAGGTCACCAACCAGGAAGATCTATGAGCCTCCTTGTCCAGAGTTTTCGTTGAGGTTTCATTAGATAGGTGCAATTGATTAAGTCATTGGCCATGTGCTGAACTCAGCCTCCAGCTGCTCTCCCCTCCCAAGGAGGTCTGGGCAAGAGTGGAGATGAAACTCCTGAGCATATATCTGGAGAAAACTCTAATTTGGAAAGATACATGCACTCCAATGTTCATAGCAGCATTATTCACAATAGCCAAGACATGAAAACAACCTAAATGTCCATTGACAGATGAATGGATATAGAAGATGTGTTATATATATATACAATGCAATATTACTCAGCCACAAAAAAGAATGAGATAGTGCCATTTGCAGCAACATGGATGGACCTAGAGATTATCATCTTAAGAGAGGTCAGACAGAGAAAGACAAATACCATATGATATCACTTATATGTGGAATCTAAAAGAATGATACAAATTAACTTATTTACAAAACAGAAACAAACTTACAGACCTAGGAAGCAAATTTATAGTTACCAAAGGGGAATGGTGGGGGGGAAGGATAAATTGAGAATTTGGGATTAACAGATACAAACTATTATATATAAAATAGTAAACAACAAGGACCTACTGTATAGCACAGAGAACTATACTCAATATCTTGTAATAACCTATAATGGAAAAGAATCTGAAAAAGAATATATATACACACACACACACACACACACATGCACACATACATATGTATAACTGAATCACTTTGCTGTACACTTGAAACTAACACAACATTCTAAATTATCTAAACTTTAATAAGAAAGCAGAGTGAGGCTAGAATTTCCAACCCTCTAATTGCATGCTTAGTGTTTCTGGTGTGGCCAGACCCTCCCTAGAAACTATCTAAGGGTCCACCATGCGTTACCTCTTTATGTAAACTCAGGTGTGCTCAAGAGGAGTTCCTTATGAATAATAAGATGCTCCTACCATTCAGGAAATTCCAAAGATTTTTGAAGCTCTGTGCCAGGAACAAGGAACAAAGACAAGATTTTTCTTTTTTATAATCATACCTCCAGGGCAGAGGTTGACACCACCACTCCTTCTTTCTCTGTCACCCCAGCTTCCCTCTTGAGAACTGGCTGGGTGTTTTCAGAGTGTAGCCATGTGTTATTTTACAGAGGAGTGAAAGCGGCTCAGAGATGCTGAGGACCTCAGTGGCTAAGCTGGTCTGAAACCTTGGTGTCTAACCCTGAATTCTCTGAGATTCTCTGTAGGGTTCTCTGTTTGTTTCCTACAGCTGCTGTAGCCAAATATCAAAAACTTAATGGCTTTAAACAACACACATTTATTATCTTACAGATCTGGAGGCTGGAAGTCTAAAATGGGTCCTCAGGGCTGTGTTCCTTCCGGAGGCTCCAGGGAGAATCTGTTGCCTTGTCCTTTCTGGCTTCTAAGGCCCTTTGCATCTTTTAGTTCATGACCTCCTTCCTCCGTCTTCAAAGCCTGCAGTGTAGCATCTTCAAACCATCTCTCTCCCTCTGCTTCCATCATGACATGCCCTTCCATCTAACTCTGACCCTCCTTGCGTCCCTCTTCTAAAGGCCCTGTGATTATATCAGGCTCATCAGGATAATCCAGGATGATCTCCCATCTCAAGATCCTTAACTTGATCACATCTGCAAAGTCCTGTTTCCCTTGTAAGGTAAGATATTCACAGGTTCCAGAGATGAGGATGCGGACATCCCTGGGAGGCCACTATTCAACTGACCCCGCACAGTTCTGTCCTTTCACCATCAGGGGCATGCATTTGTTAGCCTCAGCCCATTTTTGCTGCATTACAGATGAATGGTGACCACTGTTGCAGAGGAGGGACAATGTCTCTTTTCTCCAAGCTTGTTTCTCTGGCTAACCCCTTCCTAGTTTTGCTAAGGGGTGAGGACCTCTCAGGGTCATATTTACTGGAGGGGAGAGAACTTCGTTCGAGGTTGATGTGCTCTTGCTCTGTGTTGCTGGTTTGTGTTGCATTTCTGGACATCCCACATTGCAGGTGGGACAGGATGTTAAGAAATGCTGTCCGGTCATCCTGCAGCCTCCAGCTCTGCCCTCACTGGAGAGTCCTGCAAAGCAGTCTTTGTATTTTTCTGACTAAATCAATCGGTGATTCATTTTCTACTTGGACAAAGTTTGACCATTCATAAGAGATGGTTAACTGACCAAGCAGCGTTTGCAGACCCATTTTTTCCTCTCTCATCATCCATTGATTTGCTGTGTGAACTTCGGGAATTTGTTTCCTTCTCCCATTTTTCTAAGAGAAAGCTGTAGTAGAGCTCATGAGAAATGTTCTTACTTCCATGGTTCTGCAGAGGTCAGGGGTTTTCGGCCCTCAGGGGGTTTTGTGCCCCCTCCCTGCCCAGAGGACATTCAGCGCTGTTTGGAGGCATTTTGGTTGTAACAACTTGGGAAGGGGGCTGCTACTGGCATCTAGTGGGTAGATGCCAATCCAACAGTGTGCAGAACAGACCCCACAACAAAGAATTGTCTGGTCCAAAATGCCAGCAATGCTACAGTTCAGAAACCATGAGGAGGAAAAAAAAATATCCTGGTGATTTCAGTCTCTCTCTCTATGGATTTACTTGTCCTCTCAGCGGGAGGGAGAGTGAGTAATCCTGTTTGTCAGAATATGGGACAATTGTTGAGGCATATTAATAAGCAGTCAGGGTCTTTGGGCTCCCAAAGCTTCAAAAACAAGAGCCAGGCTGTCTACTTCCTCTGGTCTCATCTGCCCCCAGACACAGTAAATCTTCTTTCTCCTGTCCTGTTGCTGACCCCTGCAGTAAAAACAATAAGCAGGGCATCCCTGCTGAGGACAGCAGATGAGGGAGGAGCCTGCCTTTCACTGATGTCTGCTAGTGTGGACTCCAAGCCTGTGCTGGATGCTTTGTTATGCTTTCATACATTAAAGGTGTGTCCTTTTCAGGGTTAGATTTGGGGAGGGGGGCCTGTGAGCCCCCATCTAAGCCATTTTCTATAATACAGTTTTACCAAATGATGAGGATTTGGTTGTGATGGGGGTGGGAGAGTGCAAACCATCAATGAAGCTCATGGAAACTATACTACCTATAAAGCTCAGGGTCCCAGCTCTTCATGTAAATTTCCATTAACCAGGAAGGGGGAAAGGAATGCATTTTAGACTTGAATCCTTTGCATTTGGGTATCTTGGTGACTTTGGGATGAGGCATAAACAAGGATAAGTACTCAGGTCTATTTCTTTGTCTTTATTCCCCAGGTCATGGGGAAGGCAAGGCTCTGAGCAGAGCCAGGTAAAGCCTCCAGACAGGCTTTTTCTCAAGTAAGGCTGTAAACCACATGGGCCTGGGGAAACCAGCACATTCCAGCGAGGAAGACTTCTTTGGACTCTGTCTCGGACTGAACTGTGACTGCTATACGGGGAAGTCAGGTCCTCGGCTGGCAGGAATATAGATGGCCAAGAGGAACTTCTACATTACGTTGGAGCAGAAAAACCTTCCTTCTTCCGATGACAGAAAGAAAAAAAAAAAAAGGAAAAAAATAAAAAGATAGGCCACTGCTTCCTGTTTAAGAGATAAGTTGTATTGTTATACAAGCTATGTAGTTATAGAGGATTTTAATTCTTCCTTTAAATGCAGAGAAAAACAACAATTTTGAAATGGCTTCATTGATCAAAAAATAACTACCGGCTGCAAACAGTTATTCACACTACAAAAGGCATAAGCCTCCTTTATCTTAACAAGAATATTATCTTGTTAAAGTTAATAGTTATTGAGCTTCTTGTTATGTCCCAGGCACTGTTTGAGGGTGCTGGGAAAATACAGTCTAGTTGAATTTTCACTCCAATCCTCAGCCATAGGTGCTGTTATTACCTTGATTTTACAGATAAGGGAACTGACGATCAGAGAGGTGAAGCAACTTGTCCAAGGTCATACAGCTGGTAAAGTGTTAGAGAAGGAATTCTGAACCTAAATTTGGCTGACTAAACAATCCCTCTTAACCACAGTCCCGTAGAATTTTTATCCAGGCTGGTCCTCCATATTTTCACATCCAGACTCTATCTTGGGAGTGACCAGAAACTCGCTCTGTGATTTTCTTTTCTTGTAATGTCTTTGATACAGTTTTGGTGTCAGGGCAATGCTGGACTCATACAATGAATTAGCAAGTGTTCCTCTTCCATTTTTCAGGAAGACTTTGTGTAGAATTGATATTATTTCTTTCTAAAATGTATAGAATTTACCAGTGAAGACATCTGAGCCTAGAGCTTTCTTTGTGAGAAATGCTTAAGCTACAATTTCATTTTATAGATAGCACTATTTAGGTTATCTATTTCATCTTGAGTGAGCGTTCCCAGTTTGTGTCTTTCAGGAAATTTGTCCATTTCAACCAACTTGTTGAATATATGGACATAAGGCTGTTCATAATATTCACCTTACTATCCTTTAAATATCTACAGAATCTGTAATGAGATCACCTTTCTTATTCCTGGTATTGGTATTTGTGTCTTCTTTCTTTCTTTTTTTTTTTGATCAGTCTGGCTAAATGTTTATCAAATACACTGATGTTCTCAAAGAATCAGCTTTAGTTGTATTGATTTTCTCTTCTTTTTTTTCTGTTTTCTATTTCATTTGTCTCTGCTCTCATATTATTACATCCTTTCTTCTGCTTACTTTGAGTCTAACTTGCTCTTCATTTTCTATTTTAAGGTGGAAACTGAGGTCATTGATTTGAGACCTTCACAGCTTTATAAGGAAGGCATTTAAATCCTACAAATTTCTCCCTAACAATACCCCACACCTTACCATGTGCTATGTTTTCATTTTCATTTAGTTCCAAATACTTTCCAATTCCCCTTTTTGATATCTTCTTTGACCCATGGGTTATTTAGAAGTATGCTATTAAATTTCCAAATATTTTGAATTTCCAGAGATCTTTCTGTTATTAACATCTAATTTAATTCCATTATAGTCAGAAAATACACTTTCAATGACTTGAATCCTCTTAGCTATATTGGGACTTGTATTTGGTTCAGGATATAGCTAAATGTCCTGTGTGGACATTCAACACAGTGAAATGAATGTGTATTCTGCTACTGTTGAACGTTCTGGAAATGTTAATTCAGTGATGCTGGTTCAGTGCTGTTCAAGTCTTCTATTTCCTTGCTGATTTTCCATTTACTTGCTCCATCAGTTATTGAGAGAAGAGTTTGATTTTTCTAACTATAATTGTGGAATTCTTTATTCCTCTTTGCATTTCCCTGTTTCTTCTTTGTGTCTTTTCAAGGTCTGTTACTGGGTGCATAAACACGTATGTCCTCTGGAGTAATCGACCCCTTTATTGTTATGAAATAAACTTCTTTATTCTTTGCTCAGAAATCTATTTTCTCTGATAGTAACATAACTTCTCTGGCTTTTTATAAAACTAGTGTTAGCATGGTATATTTTTTCTATCTTTTCATGTTTAACCTATTTGTGTATTTATATTTAAAGAGCATTTCTTGTATTTCCAGCATACAGTTAGGTCTTGTTTGTCTGTTTGTTTTTTTTTTTAATCCAAATTGGCTTTCTTGCCTTTTAATAAGGATGCTTAGACCATTTAAATTTAATATGATTATTAATATAGTTAAGTTCATGTTTATCATCTTGCCATTTTTATTAGATCCATTTGTTTCTTTGTTTCTGTTCTGTTTCTTCCTTTTGTTGAATTGAGTATTCTTTATGGTTTCATTTTTTTAAGTTACAGCTTTATTGAGATGTAATTCACATGCCATAAAATTTAGCTTTTTAAAGTGTACAACTCAGTAGGTTTTAGTAAATTCAGAGTTGTTCAACCATCACTGCTGTCTAATTCCAGATGATTGTCATTATGCCCCAAAGAAAGCCATATCCATTACGTAGTCACTCCACACTCTTTACTCTCCCCAGCCTGTGGCAACCACTATTCTACTTTCTGTCTTTGTGGATTGTTTGTTCTGGATATTTCACATAAATGAAATCACAAAATATGTGTCCTTTTGTGATGTGTTCTTTCACTTTGCATAATGTTTTCAAGGTTCATCCATGGGATAGCATGTATCAGTACTTCAGTCCTTTCTATAATTGAATAATATTACATTGTATAGATATACAACATTTTACTTTTCCATTCGTAAGTTGATGGATACTTGGGTTATTTCAATTTTTTGGCTAATGTGAATAGTGCTGCTATCAACATTTATGTACACATTTTTGTATGGCTGTATATTTTCAAATCTCTTGGGGATATACCTAAGAGTAGAATTGCTGTCAAATGGTAGATATGTTTAACATTTTTCTGAAATTAACAAACTGTTTTCCAAAGTGGCTGCATCATTTTACAATCCCACCAGCAATATGTTAAGGTTCTAATCTCTCTAAATCCTGTCTACACTTGTTATTGTCTTTTTGTTTATAGCCATTGCAGTAGGTATTCAGTGGTATCTCATTATGGTTTTGATTTGCATTTCCCTAATGACTAATTATATTTAGCATCTACCCATCTGCCTAGTGGCCATTCGTTTATTTTCTTTGGAGAAATGTCTGTTGAAATCCTTTCCTCATTTTTATTTATTTTTTTAAAGGATTTTTGTTTTTTATGTGGACCAGTTTTAAAGTCTTTATTGAATTTGTTACAATATTGCTTCTGTTTTATGCTTTGGTTTTTTGGCCACGAGGCATGTGGGATCTTAACTCCTCGACCAGGGATTGAGCCCACACCCCCTGCATTGGAAGGCAAAGTCTTAATGGAAGTCCCATTTCCTCATTTTTAAATTGAGGGTTTTTTTTAAATTGTTGAGTTATAAGACTTCTTTATATATTCTGGATACAAGGTCCTCATCTGATATAAGGTTTGCAAATATTATTTCTTAATCTGTGGGTTGCCTTTTAACTTTTTTTCATGTTGTCTTTCAAAGCACAAGTTTTTAATTTCGATGAAGTTCAATTTATCTAATTATTTTTTGTCATTTATGTTGAATGTCATATCTAAGAAGGTTTTGCCTAACACAAGGTTACAAAGATATACTCCTATTTTTTATGGGAGTTTTATAGTTACAACTCTTACACTTAGTTTGACAAAATGTTTTGAGTTAATTTTTGGTGTGAGGTAGGGATCTAGTTTCATTCTTTTACTTGTGAATATCCAGTTATTCAAAATCATTGTTGAAAAGACTATTCTTTCCCTCACTGAATTGTCTTGGTACCTTTGTCAAGAATCAATGGACCATAAATGTGAGGGTTTATTTCTGGACTCTCAGTTCTATTTCCTTGATCTATATGTCTAACCTTATGCCAGTACTACGCTGTGTTGATTCTGTAGCTTTGAAGTAAGTTTTGAAATCAAGGACTGTAAGTCCAACCTTATTCATCTTTTCAAGATTGTTTTGGCTATTCTAGGACATAGGAATTTTCAGATCAGCTTGTGAGTTCCTGAAAAAAGTCCAGTTGTAATAGTGATAAGGACTGAATTGAATCTGTAGATCATTTTAGAGAGTGTGGTAGATATAGTAATGACCCCCAAGAAGATAGCCATGTTCTAATCTCCTTAAGCTGTGAATATGTTACCTTACATGGCAAAAGGGATATTGTAGATGTGATTAAGTTAAGGATCTTAAGATGAGAAGGTGATTCTGGATTATCCTGGTGGACCCAGTGTCCTTTATAAGAGGCAGGAAGGAGGGTCAAGAGAGGCTGTTGCTGGAGTAATGGGGCCACAAGCCAAGATCTGTGGGCAGCCACTAGCAGCTGCCTAAAAAATCTTAAATTGGGCTGGAAATGGAGGATATGGAGGTGAGCAAAAGTAAACAAACAAAACAATCTGTATTCTAGTGGAGCTTAATCAAATAAACTTATCTATTTAAAAAGTGCTTACAGGGCGAGATAAGAGCTTATAACAACTGTCTTGGATTTAATATGTTGGGAGGAGGCAGCTGACATCAGAATTAGTTGCCCAGAAGAGGTATGAAAGAAAGAGGAGGGGCTAATTTGATGAAGCAGGCGAGGCAAACACTCCAGGCAGAAGAAACTAACATGCAAAGGCCAGGAAGCAAAAAGCAGACTTCCGCTTTGCCTCCAAGCTTTCATCTCAGAGCATGTTGGAGCAAGAGCTATTCCCTGGCCTCGTTTCCCCTCATCACCTTGGAGGCCCCAGCAATGCTGGAGTCCAGCTAGGGGCTGGCTTGCTTGCTTTTGGAGGATAAATGTCTCTCTCTCTATCCTCTTGTGACCTCCCCACCCCCACCAGATCACTTTCTGCCACTCAGCAGGTCCCACAAGCACCTGGCTTCCAACATGCAGTGTGAACTGACTGAGGTTCCTGCGTGTTAGTTCCTCTCTAATTAGCTAGCACACCTGCGCTGCCAGTGGCTTCTCCTGAGCCTATGAGGCCACCAGAGGTCACATTAACAGGCTTGGTATAATAAGTCATTGCCATGAAGGCTCAGGGTAATTAATTCTAACACTGGGAACTGCTCAAGACTAATTCCATTACTGTGAAATCAGGGCAAAAAAAAAAAAAAATCATGCTGTCATTTAGCAACTTCCTACATCTGATGCTTTTTGTTACATGACTTCCTTTTCCTCATGACCAGCTCATCCATTAGGTACAATAGTACTTATTGCTCTTCTTGTTTTACAGATTCTAAGAAACTAAGGCACAGAGAGGTCTTTAAAGTCACACAGCTTCAGTGCTGGAGCTGGGATTCCATCCCATGTCTAAGTAATAACTTAGGTCATGTTCTTTCTAGTACCCTCCATGAGCTATGCTTTTAATACTTTGAACTATATTTTACATCGAGAACTTAACTAACCATTCTTATTACCTGAGAACTGATGCAGCAGCCGTCTACAGTTGTATATGTATATTTTTAATTGCATGATCTCTGTCTAAATAAAACCCTTTGGCCCTATTGCATGTCCTGGCACTGTTGATTGTCTGGTCCAGGAAGAGACTCTGGAGTCTCTGTCCAAAGCCTTCTGCCTCTCTGAAGACGTAACTAGGAAAAAAGGTAACAGAAAGCAACTTGCTGATCCTAATTGCTTTGCAGGGTGTACATGTCTCAGATCAAATACCATTTTGTCCTCTTTTTCCCCTTTGGAGGGGAATTAATTAAGCTCTAATTACACTGACAGGAAAAATAGAAGGTACAATAAAGTTATTTTTTTAAAAAAGCTATTAACAAGGTCTGAGCACAGAGCTTGTCATAACCCAGGGAATGAGCCTCATTTGAATTTTATGACCTCTCCATTTACATTTTTTTATTAAACCTTTTCTTACAATCCTTAATATGTCTTCCTTACATGGTATAATCATCCTCAGGAGTTTTCAGGCGTTAAATTAGATACTTGGGGGCTATCCGACTCCTCCTGCTTTCAGTCACAGCATGCTGTATCCCATGAGGCAGATTAATAATAATTTTTTAAAACTGATTTAAAAGTTCATATCAAGTGTTTTCCATCTGGAAGGAGTCTGACTTGCAGAGCCCCTCTGGTCCAGGCAAATTAGATGGGAGTGAAAGTTTTCCATGTTAGAGAGAAAGTTTAAAAGTGTATTGCAATCAGGGCATCTCACTGCAAAGGGGAAACTCAGTTCTTTTTCCCCATCAAACAGAAGCCAGCCATGAAGACAGGGCTGGGCTGATGTGAAGGTGGATAGGACCTTTCCACAAGGAGGGATAGGAGAGGCCTCCTTGGCCTGCTGTGCTACACAACACTGTCCTGAATGTCACAGCTTGAAAGATAAACTGTCCCAGAAGGAGCTGTGATCTGCCAAGTCACACAACGAAGGGCAGAGCTGTGTCTCAATCCTAGACCTAGACCTACACATGGTTTCTCTACCACACGTGGCTGGGCCACCTGGGTAGGGTCTTCAGAATTCAAATTCTCAATCCCAAGCCTCCATCTACTGAATCACAACATCTAGGAATGGGATCTTGGAATCTCTATTTTTTCAAACGTCTCCAGGCAGATTCTGATGACTAGTCAGGCATGGGAGTCATCTGATTAAAATGTCAAGAATAGGTGAAAAACACAAGTTTTCAGGGAAGAGAAACACACTAGGTATCCCAAATGGCAGAGAAGAATGAAACATACTCCCAAGAGGCTGGAGCTTCTAGCCTAGATGGTTCCCACCAGGGAATTTCTTTGAAATTTTCTCATTTATCCTAAAAATGATATAATTTTGGATTCCATTTTAATAATAACCATTATATAAACATATGCATATATATGTGTGTGCATATCTATGTGTGTGTGTGTGTTCATACCCCAGATGTTAGCTGGGTCCAGAATACCTGTTACATTTCCTAGAACAGCCCATGCTCTACCCAATGGATATACACAGCCTTTCCCAAAATGTCTGAAAATCCATGGTGGGGTAGGGGTGGGTGCTTATAACCTCAGGTTCATCTCTGGGCTCTAAATTCCTGTTTCCACTAAATCTGTTTCTGGATCTTCTCACCATTCCATGGACATCACCTCTACTTTTTGATGCATGTAAAGTGACCCATACTTGATTTCCAGTAAAATCAATTCTCACAAAATATTGGTCTGTACAGTACACTCTAATAATGGGTTTTTGGGGAAGAACAGGGGAGAGATGCATGGATGAGGGGCAATGATGTGCAGGACCAGGCTCATACAGGCTCACAAGAGCCAGCTATTAAATTTTCAAGATTTTTGCAATCTGGTTGTTAAACACAGCCATTATTAAAAATTAAATTATATAAACTTAAAATTAAATAAACTATGTTATTGATAAAGGTAATAAATATCCAAAACTCATTACTTACTAATCATTTCACTACATTCTATTATTATCTATACCATAGATATAGATATAGAGGTTGTCTACTACATTCACATGGCAGAAATATTATAAAATGAGCTGCTATTGCATCTCTTCCCAATTCTATGTTCAATGATTTCATATTGGTAGAATGAAATTGGCCATGGTGAGAGTTTTTATACCACATAAATTGGCAAATGCTATAAATCAAAGCTTGATTAACTGTTTTGTTGATGGCCTAGACTTAGAAGTTCATGGAGACTACGTTAAGAATATCAGTTAAATTTAAGTGTTTCATACCTGTGACTCGCATAAAAGCCTGAAGAAATTTTTGTCAATATTTGAAAACTATTACCCATTTTAGCAAAGGAGTCATTCATGTCATTGACAAATGAGTGAAGTTCTGACAGGTCTGTCTCCCTTGTTTCACTTCCATCTTATTCACCAACATAAATGAAAATATCAACCAACGTTCATGTCAGAATTACACTTGTAATCAAGTATTTATTTTTAGCCCAGTTTTGTCAAATCATGGTTGAATTGTGACCACAGATCAACTATAGATACAAGAATTCTGCAAAATTCATGAAAGCATTCTGTGAGAATCGAGTGGCTAGATGGTAAAGAATAGCCTATATTTTGTTCTCATTTGTAAATTGTGTGCTACACATCCTTCATGTCAGTAAAGGTTTGGATAAACTTATGTATGTCTCCCTGGAGAACTAGCTGTTAAACGTTTACCAGCCCAGCCCTCAGAAGAATTTATATCATGATAATATAAACACACTGAATAGTAAACATATATGTGTGTGTATATATACATATACTTTCTCACCTCAAAAACGGGTAATTTTTCTTCTTCCTCCCTCTCAGGTTCTTTATCTTCTGCAAAGCTATTTAATCATCTCTTTCATCGGGGTATTGGATGTTTGCAGGTTACCATCCAAACATCCATGTCCCTTTCCCCATCAACAGCCTATTACACTTTCAATGTGGAATGCACCCCTCCTCCCCTCTCAGTTTTACTGTTTGAGTAGAATGAACCCTTCCCTACCTATAGGAATTAGCTCTGAGAGGCTTAAGCCAATCAGCATGTGCCAGCTTCCTGGCTACAGTGATTGGTTCAGAGTTGAACACATGACCCAATGTAGGCCATTGAGGGAGAAGGAAACCCAGGACTTAAGGAGGAGATAAAGAGATATCCACCAGAACTTGAGGATGAAGCCAAAGACAAAGGAAAGCAAAGAGGAAAGACAAAATCTGGGTCCTTGGTAAAATCATTTGAAGACGAAGCCTTATCTGAAGCCAGATCTTCCTGATTTTTAGGTACAAGAAGTAATAAACGTCCTCTGTTTTTAATGCAAATTTTAGTTGAGTTTTCTGTTACTTGAAACCAAAAATATCCTTCACTTTTATATTTGTTTTGGCTCCTTACTTCAGGTGCCTCACTTTCTACCCCAAGGCTAATAAAGCCTTTGAGTAAACATAGGAATTTCTTCCCTAAGAGAAATTCTATTCAAGCTAATAAGATTTTTAAAAAATAATTTAAGTACATAAAAGTAGTATTTATAATAACTTATTGTCAAGCAAAACGAACATTCTAGAAAGTTGCACCATATTTATTCCATGGCTTCTGAGTACTTGCTAGCAGAATTGTATACTAAGCGATGTGCTCACTTCAATTTGAGAAGCCTGGCACTAAAGCATTAGGACACCACTTGTGTCTCAGATAGTCAACCCTTGGTTGATTATTCATGTGTTTTATGCCAGTCACAGAGTAGGATACGGAGAGAGCTGGATGTAAAATGGAGTAATTTGAGGGAGATGAAGGATGATCATGATGGTGACGATAATGATAATTAGAGCAAAAACTTACATTGTGCTTGCTATGTGCCAAGTTCTCTGCTAAGTTCTTTCCATGAATTAATCCTCACTGCCATCCTAGAAGGTAGGCATTGCCCTCCCTAATTTATAGGTAAAGACGTGAAAATGGTTGCCCAAGGTCATACACCTTGGCTCCTGAGTCTGCACTCTGTCCACTAGGTTGTACTGCTTCTCCACTGTGTGCTTGGGAGAAAATGGAAATGTATCTAGATCCAGCTCACAGGAATAGGTGAGCCCTGGTGGGGATCTGCCTTTGAGGCTTTGAGCGTGGTTGTGGAGTCCCAGCATCCACAAAAGATGCTTAACCAATGCCAGCACAGAGACCAGATGCAATTTATGCTTGAAGGGAGCAGCAGGTATCCAAGAGCACAATTTCCATGGAGCAGATAAGGCCATCAACAGTCAAGGAACAGAGGTCAGAAAGATGTAGAACATGTCAGCAAGGCGAGGGAGTAGGATGAAGACATTGGTTCAGAATGGAGACCATAAACAATAAAAGGGCACCAAAGGATGATTTTTCTGTATCAAAGTAGGAAAGGTTCAAAGGTTGAAGGCCAGGCACTTGGCCAGAGGGGTCCTGGAGTAGATAATATCACAATAATAATATGTCACGAGCCATGCCAAAACTCAGTTGCATACAATAACAAGTATTTATTTCTGGTTCACAGATTTGTGGGCCAGCTGGCGATACCAGTTATAAAGAGTAAAGATACAATATAGCGGTGATAGATAGATGATCTAGGCTACACTCTACTCCAAGCTGGAAGCTGGGTTCAGGTCAATTCCACGTGTCTCTCATTCTCTTTGGACCAGCAGGTGAGCCAGGGCAGGTGTATGTCATGGCAATGACAAAAACACAAGACAGCAAGTCTAATCATACAAACACATTTCAATCTCTGCTGGCATCTTGTCTGATATCACCCCACTGGCCAAGGCAACTCACGTGATCAAGTCCAAAGGCAGAGGGTAGGGGAACACTGCCCACCATGAAACCATGGCAAGGAGGTACGTGTCTAATACTATTCCAAAGGAGGGCATAATTAAGACCAATAATTAAATCTACTACAAGCCCCAAAGATAAACTTTGCCTTATAGTGATATAAAGATCTGCCCCCAAGGTGTAAGGTAGTGCCCTTGGCATTGAAAAAGGAAAATGGGGAAGGTCCCATAGAGTGACCATGTATATGAGAGACTAAAGGACATAAATGGGGGGAGGGGTCGCTTTTCCCAGGCTTTGATGAACATAGACAGATGAGCCATGGCTATTTGTAAGGCAGCCCAGTGGAAAGACCCACTCAAGACTTATCGATCAAAACTGTGCTCAGGCCAGTTATAAACTTACTAGTTTAAGGTACAATGTTAGTGGCGATAGATAGGTAGGTGTCTTTTGTTTCTGAGGATTCTTGGGTCACCTTACCATGCACCAAGCATAGCCAGCAGGACAGATGGCTAAGTTTGTGCTCAGAAGGTTTCTCCCTGTCCTGCTGGCTACATTAGGTCTGTTTCTTAGAGGAGGCATGCAGTGATACAGAGTGATTGTGCTTCCTTGCCAATTTCACCTCTTCCTTCTTGATCAAGCCTCTTTCAGTCCTCTTTTCTTCCCATCAGAGAATGCAGCCATGGCCAAAGGCAGGCTCCCCATTAGAAACCACCGCCCAGTCAATCTACATTCGTGACTTCCTGAGCTAAATGAGCTTTACGACTTTTATTTGGCTCTTTGAATCTGAGACCACATCCAGTATTCCTTGGGGGTCAGGGCAACCTACCTAGATTTATTGGATATTAGAGTCAGAAAGGGTAAGGAATCTACGCCTACATAAACATCAACATCTGCTCTTTATTTTGCACTGGCAGCCTCAAAAAGCCACAAAAGAAACAATTTTAGATCCGTGGTTTTCAACGCTAACTGCATGTTAAAGTCACGTCACCATGGGAGCTGTGATATCATAGATGCCTGGGTCCCTTCCCAGACCAATTAAGTCAGGATCGCAGGGTAGAGAGAGTGCCTGGACACTGTTTTGGGGTTTGTTCATTTTTAAGCTCTCCAGATGTTTCTAATGTGTAGTCAGGTGTGAAAAATCA
Source organism: Globicephala melas (assembly GCF_963455315.2). Classification (NCBI taxonomy): domain Eukaryota; kingdom Metazoa; phylum Chordata; class Mammalia; order Artiodactyla; family Delphinidae; genus Globicephala; species Globicephala melas. The sequence goes on along the minus strand of NW_027207931.1, from coordinate 29,580 downwards.
CTATCTTAGAGTCTCCAGTTTAATCAGCACAGGGCTGTATTGGTCTGGCAATTTCTGTTACAAAATTCCCTGTGAAAATATAAAATATGCTCATATTCATTCGGTGTTCAGTTTTGAAAAACCTAACTTTTTCTGAAGTTCAGAACATCATTTTTCTTTGTTCTGAAAATTCTGCCCCAATCTTCAGCCAAAAGCAAGGTGGAGGCATGTCTTTTTAACCATAACAGGAATAATAATCAGGAATTATGGTGTTGGTGAGAGTGTTTTATAAAGTGTCAGGACGTCTTGGCCAACCGTGCTCAGACATAGAATGTTGTAAGTTTTTCTTTCTTTTCTCCTCGGGAATTTATGTGCATCTGTTGATATACATGGAGGCTTTTGTTTTACAATCAGGGAAGAACTGAGAGCTGGTATTTTGTTGGGTCAAAAAGGGAGAAAGAAGACAACCGTGGAGGGGCCTCATGTTATCTCCCTTCCCCTGGCTTCTGGGACTGCTCTTTTCTTATATGTGCTTGAAACTGCCTTGTCCTTAGACGTTGTGGACTCTGAGTATTTTCAGAGTTCTTTTAGGAGCAGATGACAAAGCGTAAGGTAAAGCTGGAGGAAGATCATTTTCCCTTCCTCTGAACTGAGCCGTCTAGAGCATCCTCAGTCAGAAATGGTCATTCCCATTTTACAGTTGAGACAATGGAGGCACAGAAAAAGTAAGAAATTTGCTCAGCATCACTCAAGAGAGATGAGCAGAGATCTGAACTCAGATCTTCTACACCCCAAATTCTTTCCATCAGCAAAGAATTCTCTAAGAGAGAAAACCACAGTATTTGGGGGAACTAGACACAGAACTATATATATATTATCTTTAGTTAATAGCTCCCTGATGTCAGTTGCTCTGGACACTTATGGTGACTTCTTGTTGAGAACTCTCTTCAAGTAATTTCTAAGACATCAGCAAGTCCTATGACTTCATTTTCCACCAATAACCCACTGCTGTGGAAAGAACATGAAACTACTGGGTTCACTTTTGCAACAAGGAATGGAAAGATTTCCTTGCCCAAATGCTTCTGTCTTTTAGTTTCTCCACCAGGGAGTGGAAATGGAAACACAGGAAGCAGAGACCTGGGGCATCAGTGACTCTTCTCCACCAGGGCTGCTATTCCTTAGGGTCTAGAGGCTGCCTTGGGAACCACCTCTATGGTAAAGAATAGAGATTGCAACCTTTTTCCAACCAGGAAGCTCCTGAATGGTTTGGAATTTGCCCTGAATGGCCAGGTTGGAGAATCTATTTTCAAAGCTGACCTCAACTTGGAAATCTTGCAGCTGAGACACAGGGAAGAGTCTGGTCGTCTGTGTCTGCATTCTGTGCTGATTTCTTTCTCATGCTCTGAGCTGGCTTGGTCACAGTTTGAGTTTTTATTTTTCCTCTACGTTTCCCAAATGCAACCTTGGCACGCTCTCCTCTATTAAAAACCTCATTTTGCCATAAGCGGGGTTAGTTAGACGTTCTTAGATTCCACTGCAACACTCTAGTCAGTGAACTTGACCAGGTGCCAGAGAAGCTGGTGGGCGTGCTGGTGGTGCAGAAACGCGGCTTTCTGCTACAAACACATTTAGCGTATAACCCTAAATTTCTTATTACTTTTCTGAAGCACGAGAGCAGCATGGGAGATGATACAGACATTCCAGAAAGGAAAGGTGAGGGTGGGAGTAGAACCAGCCTTTCTGCGATGAAGCAAATCATTCCACATTGCTGATTTACCTGGGAGATTATTCCGCATTATCTATTATTGGAATGGAGTGTCAAAAATATTCCTTTTCCTCAAACATGTGAGAGGTTGCGAAACTCATTTCCATTGAAAATACCTGGCCATGATTTCTCAACTAAGGAAATAACCATCTCTAAAGTTATCTGTGGAAGTCAGGGAGCCAATAATGTTTGGCTACTGTGACGTTTATTTGGCTTAATGGGTTCCTTCCTGAGAATTTAATGTCTTTTCCACATGCCACGGCTACAGTGGAATTGAAACTGACATACTTCTTACCCACGGGTCCTTTCTTCTCTTTAGATGATGTGAAAAATGAGCCCAATTGCAATTCTCTTGTTATGTTCACTCACCTAACATTGAACAAATGTCTGCTGAGCACCCCATTTTCTCTTTCAGCCATAGAGCTGCTTTCTCGTCTTCCCGAGTACCTGGAAGTTTGTCCCGGGCTGCCCAGGTCCATCCTGCTGTACAGCCTCCAGGAATCGGCTCTGGGTCCTCCCCGCACTGTCTCTCCATCTGTGCAGGCTCCTTCTTACAACACGTATGAGAACAAAAATCATACAGTCGGGATTTTTTAAAAACTCAATTTAATGAATATTTGACTCTGCCTAGGGCCCTGTTTGCAATGGGAAGACCTGTCAGTCATCTTTCCTGACTTCCCAGGTGGATGATCGCAAGAGGGAGATGTACTGATATGCAGGGTGATATTCAAAGTCCTTGATAACAGGTATGTAGGAGCGTCCACAAATCAGAAGGACAATGGCTTCAGCACTGGAGCAGACCCCTGAAAACCCCGAGTGAGCTGGGCAACAGCCCTCTATTAGCTGGATTGTGAGACGTTCTGGTTGAGTGGCTGGGATGGTGCAGGAGGAGGCTGGAGCACCAGAGATTGGGGTCAGCATGTATCTGTTTCTACCAATCAGAATGGAGGTATGCTGATGTTTAACCGACTTAGGTAAGTGTGCCAGGGCACACCAGCAGAACACCAGCCCTGCTTGGACAGAAATAGAGGGTATACGTGTGTCTGCACATCAGAAACCTTCTGGGGCATTTATTAAAAATTCAGAATCTGGGTCCCTAATTCTGGTTCTGATTCAGTGATTCTAGGGTGGGAATACGTATTTTTAACAAAAGTCTTAGTGACCATGATGGGACCAGCTGATAGACCTGGATCTGGAAATGGCTGTTAACATGCTGGACAAGAGGGCAGGCCCTGGGGTCTGGTGGGTCTGGGTTAAACTCTCTGAGTCCCAGTTTACTCAGCTGTAAAATGATGCTAATGATGGTGGTTATGAGGATTAAATGAGAAAGTGTTTCTGAAATGCTTAGTCCAGACCTGGCCCAGAGAAAGCACCCCATGACCCCACCCAATTCCCATCCAAAGCAAAGTGGAAGGAAAGCTCTCAACTGCACCTTCTAAGGTGTCTGTGGGGATGGAGGCTCCTGGAACTGCCCTCACTCGAATAAGGCAGTATTTTTTAGTATGAGAATCTACATTTTTAACACATACCTCCACATCATTCTTATGTTCACTACATTAAAAACAAATATCGCTCCAGTTGGAGAAAGAATAAACAGTAGTTTCAGATCACAAGAGCGGGTGGCTACCTGCTCTGCCTGCATATGAGGGGGATCTGAACACGGCCAGTAGGAATGAATGATTTAGGCCCTGGAGGACTGGGGCTCCAGCATCTGGGCTGCCTGTCACTACACTCCCTGTATCCACTTCCCTCTGGGATGTTTAAGCTCCCCCCCACCACATATCGTAAAGACAAAATGAGCTAATGGGGATGCAAGTATCTGTGCCTAAGAAAGCATTTTAATTAATGACACAAATCCGTAGTCCCTTTGGTCGAGTGGGAAGCAACAACTTATCTTCTCCTTTAAATTTAACTAGCATTTGCTTTTATTTCTCACTCTTTGCCCAATTATAAAAATACTAGGACAAATGTGGGAAATTGGAAAATAGAGAAAAGCATAAAGTGGTTAAAAAAATTTACTTATGGGGCACAATGACTACATTGCTAAAAGGGTTTACCTGCTAAATCAAAGAATATGGGTGTGTCCCTATACAGTGCCTTGAGCAGAATGGAAGGACAGAAACAATCTAGCAGAGGGGTCAAGGGCATGAGTTCTGGTGTGAGTTCCAACGCCTGCAGTGTGACTTGGGCCAACTTGCTTAACTTTTCCCTGCCTCAGTTTCCTCATCTGTAACGTGGGGATAATGCTATTTCCTGCTACATGAGGCTCTCACAAGAATTAAATAAAATAAAACATGTAACATTCTTAGCCTACTCAAAAAACACTGGGCTATTGTTTGAATAATACATTTTGATCAAGTGAGGAAAATCAGGTCAGATGATGACTATATATGATTGTTCATAGGTGTCATCCATTCTGATTGGTCCATTTACAAATATTTTGGCCATCACCTCCGGACAAATGTAACTCACATTATTGAATATTTACTATAGCTAGGCACTATTCTAAATGCATTACCACATTTAACCCTCAAAATAGCCCTCTGAGATTGGAGTATAAAGGATTTGGTGTTTTATTCTATTTTATGTCATTTTATTTTATTACTTTATTTCATTTTATTTTTCCTTTCTTACCTGAAAATGTCACCTGTCATAGAAACTGATCCAGGCTCAAATCACACCACCCCCATCCAGATGAGCACACCTAGAGGTACATAGCACACCTAGAGCACACCTGATGTTGCTTCGAAGGAGTGACGTCTGTGATGCCAGCTTCTGATTGCTTGCTGCACGGCTAATTTTAAATATTTGTTTAATATGCAAATGATACCTCCCAGTGACAGCCTGGGGAGAACTGCAGATGTCTTGCCTTCAAAACGACACAGCCCCGCTGCTGTTCCCAATCAGTTACCGACACTGTTACTTCAATCTGGGGCTCTGATTTACCCAACTTGATAGCAAACGCCCTGACTTCAAGCAAGGCTACTGCTAACACGTACCTTTGTGAGAATGAGAAAATGGGGCTCCCTCTGGACAGATGAGTTAAAAGAACACACCACCAACAACCTCCACCCTCCCACCCCCCCCCCACCCTGGGAGAAAATTAGAAAAGTTATTTCTACCTCATTGGTTGACCTAGGAAAAATTACCTCTCTGAGGGTACCCAACATCAAGGGGCACACAGCTTGGAGAGTAGAGAACTGGCTACATTTTGGCCCCTATCTACCTTCTTGGCCACACACCTTTGTGCAGTGCACAACTGGCAAAATCTTATATGGTGGCCTTGACCCAGAGTCCGAAAGACATTTGTACTTCTGAGTTTCTCCATGTTGTGGAATAAAAATGTTATTTCAACAGCTGGAACCAGAGATCCTTGGGTGAGAACCATGTTTGACTAGGAAAATACTTGATGGGCTGCTTTTGTGTGGAAAGATCCTCCATGTGAAAGGAGACAGATAAGAGAGAGGAGAGATGGGAGAGGCAAAAGGGACTGAGTAACAGGGTGGGAAGATGGAGCCTGTTGAGAAATGTATCAGTGATAAGTTCCCAGTGGTGAGGTCAGAGAACATTATTTAGGAGCAGAGATGTCTAATACTCCAGCTTGGATTTGGGGGAATTGCCACATGAACCTCCTCTGTTGCCCTAAATCTTCACCAACAATCTGATGAATATAACCTTGTCTCAGGGATTGGTGGAAGTGACAAAACAGGTTTTACTCTTGGTGGACGGAGCTTGGAAGACAGTGAGGTGCTCCCTAAACAGATCTAATTCAATGAAAGGAGAAACACAGGACAGTGACCAGAGAAGATAGAGCTTATCCAAATCAGGCCTCTGAGAATCCTAGAGAGACAGGAAGGGGCAGTGGCCTTCCCACCATATGTGGGGTGAAGACGAAGCCAGTGTCATTGGAATTTCAAAAGACAAAGTAACGCCAGTGGACATCAAGCTCACGTGTCAGCAATGATCATAGAGTTTTGGTTCTCTGTCATCCCTCTCTTTCTCTCTGAATTATGATGAGTAATTACAGTTCATGGCTACTGAGTGTCTAACAGTTACCAGGAGCTGAATATACATGATCTCAAACTTCAAAACAAACTTAGCCAAGTATCTAGTAGTTAGGTCTGCATTTTAGAGTTTGAGGAGCTTGATAATCAGATCCAGGTGAGGATCGGGAAGGGAAGGGAAATGCTTTCCTCCAGTGAGAATGGAGGTCTTGCTGAGTCAGGATCCCTTCCTACTGCCCACGTTCCCTTAAGTCTAGGAGCACGTAGTCTGGTGTTTTGAAGAGAGGAATCGGAATCACTTTCATTTATGAGGAGAGCATGTGATATGTGCCTAATTGCCCTGTAGCATGGCAACAGTGATGCTTATACTTAGATAGGTGTGGGATCATCTTGGTTAGAAGTTGATTTCAACACAAAGTTCCATGCACGTGTGCTCAGAGTTCATGGTTTTTTAATCATGTTGCTGTGTGGTTACAATTAAGGTAAAAGCTAGAGGGAAACAGGCTGTGTGGTAACGCCAACTAATGGGAGAAGGAAAGTACTGTTTTCTATGTGCCCAGCATCCTGTGGCAGAGGAGCTGGCTCTTCATTTGGACAACCAAAAATATGGCACCATTTTCAAATCCCCACTCTCCAGAAGATGGTGTCCCCCCTCCCTGAGGACCACTTTCCCAAATACAAGCATTATTGAGGCATGAGGGCCTTCAGGGAGAGGGCCAAAGGGAATCTGGGAATATCCTAATGACATTCCAGAGAGCAGACCAAGGAGATGCTGGGCACATGGGTCATAATGACATTCCAGAGAGAGAGGAAGTTGAGGGAGGTTCTGAGAATGTGACATTCCTAAGAGAGGGTCGTGTTGGATTCTGAGAGCAGGGCAACCTGAATGAGACTTCTTTCTGGTCTACCCACCGGTCTAAGCTATCAACGTCATCTAGGTGCAGGTAGAAGCAAATGAAGCCTTGGGATTTGCTTCAATCCTTCTAGAGAGAACTGGGGAAGAGATTTCTTCTCCAAAGGCTGGGTGAGCCCTGTAGCTACAGGACTGAGAGTCTTAGAGATCTGTGACTTTCTGGGGGGCCAACGTTGGTCTGTAGTGATATGCAAAGCCCTCTTGAAGCCAAGAAGGAGATGAACAGAAGGGATGACCTCTCTTGACCCCAAGGTAGGGAAGTTCAAGGATATTAGAGAGGTTTTCTCTAGGTACCTCTACAGGGGCTGGCCCACTTAACCACTTCCTCATCTTCATCCTACATGGGTAGAGATTATTTTACTTCCTATCATCCATGGGATTGGAACCCAACAGAGCTGAAAATTTAACATACTATCACTACTAATAACAGCAAATGCAAATGCTTAAATAGCTCTGGCTTTGTGCCAATCACTGTTCTGAATACTTAATTTATATTAGCATTTTTACAAAATTAAACTTTTTATTTTTAGATAATTGTAGATTCACATGCAGTTGTAAGAAATAATAGAGAAATCCCATGTGCCCTTTACCCAGCTTCCCCCAGTGGCAACGCGTTGCAAAACTATCGCAACATACCACAACCAGGAAATTGATATTCATACAGTCAATATACAGAACATTTCCATCACCAAAAGGATTCTTCATATCGCCCTTTTATAGTCATGCCCACTTCCCTCCTGCCCTATCCCCTCTTTAGCTCCTGGGCATCACTAACCTGTTTCCCATTTCTATAATTTTGCCATTTCAAGAATGTTATATAAAGGGAATCATACAGGATGTAACCTTTTGAGACTGAATTTTTTTCTGTCAGCATATTTCTCTGGAGATTTGCTCTGGTTGTTGCATGAATCAATTTTTTGTTCCTTTTCATTGCTGAGTAATATTCCATGATATGGATGTATCACTGTTTAGCCATTTGTCCCTGAAGGACATCTGGGTTGTTTCCAGTTTAGGCAATTAGGAATAAAAGTGCTATAAACACTTATGTGTAAATATGTTTTCATTCCTCTGGGATCAATGGCCAGGAGTGTAATTGCTGGTTCATAATGTAGTTACATGTTTAGTTTTTTTGGAAACTGCCACTGTTTTCCAGAGTGACTGTACCATTTTATATTCTCACCAGCCCTAGATTGGAGTTGGCATGCATGACAGAATCAATATGCCATCCTTGGGCTGAAGCAACCAGTTTTCCAGAAACCCCTCAATAGAATGTTCCTAGAATGGAGAATACGTTAGTCCACATTTTAGAATGGATGTGTTTGTCAAGTTAGCAAGGCAGAGAAAATTTGCAAAGAATAGATCACAGGAGAGGTGAGTTTTGATGGGGATACAGGGCAAGGAGGAAAGCTTGTGTGGTTGTCCAGGACTGTCACAGCACAATTACCAAAAGAGCTCTGGGTCTCTTGATGGTAAGGTGTGAAGTAAAAAAGAACAGAGCAGCCAAAATCAACCTTCAGGAACTCTGAAAACCCAGATCAAACTCAGGGGTCAGTTCCCCATAGTCCACTCAATCCTACTGTTTGCCGAATTCTTGCAGTCGATAGCGCAGTAAATATGAGACTTCATTACCCAAATGTGCCACTGTTAATCAGTTAGTGACCCAGTCTCTCGAATGCACAGGACTTTCTCATACCCGCCTTGCTCCTCCACCCCGCACTTCAGCCATACCTTGCTCCTCTCTCTTGAACACCATCATTCTCACAGATGCAGCAGGACCTGGTCTCTGTAGCATGGCATCTTTTCCCCCATCAGTCACCTTCCCCATTCACTCAGAAAACTCTTTGCCCTTGTATTTCCAAACTGTTTTCCCATCTCATCCCCTAAAACTTTAGTTTAGCATTTCTATTATGACAAAGAGTAAGGGTGGTAAAAAACAGAGGTCAGGATGAAATTATGAAGGGATGGATAAAGTATGTCTCAACAAGGAGAAAAAAAATGAAGGGGAAAAATGCCATAAAACTTTTCACTCTGGGGATATTAAGATTACAATTAATTTTTACTCAGGGCTCATAAATGTGCCAAACATTGTGTTAAATACTTTATCACATGCAATTCTCAGAACATCCCAATAAAGCATGTTCTCTTTCTATTCTCTTTGAAAGTGAGGGAAGTAGATTTGAGAGATTAGATGACATGCTCAAGGTCATAGTACCGACAGTAGTGGAGCCAGGATTCAAACTCAGGCAGTCTTATTCCAGAACCCATCTCCAGTCCATGATAGATCAACTAAGAAAAACGCATTTATGCCAGCTCAGAAATTGAGGTGAGCCTTCTGAAGTCAGAGAGTATATTGTAAGAGAAAAAGGCAAGACAGGGCTGTTCCAACATGACTTGCCTATGTGAAGATCTGACCTAGATTCTAGGATTGGATCTGGCCTTCTTGAACTTGTTAGATGCTCTTGGGTGCCAGTACTTGGTCTGGACAACCTAACCTCACCAGGCATGGTTCCTGATATCCAACTGAAAGAATGAAGAGCAATTATTATGACTGCAAAAAGTGACAATATTTCTACAAAAGCCTACACAGAAGAAGATCATGTTGAACTTCCATTTCTGATCAAATAGAAGGCCAATATTCTCACTGAAAAAAACTAAAAATGCTGATAGTGAAGAATTGTCAAATCAAAATCTAAGGAAGGCAGAAATTCAGAATGGTAAGCACAGTATTGAACCATCTTTGTGCTGAAAGCATTTCCCTAAACTGATCAACTTAGGCTTCAGTTTTTACATCCTCATGGGGCACAAGGGACTAAATACCAAGCCTAGGACCTTCCCAAAGTGAGAAGTTAAATGCAAGACTCCACAAAAATATGGAACCCAAAGAGCTATAATATCAGTGTAAAGATGAACCAGAAGTAAAACCACTGTACATATATGGCCCCAATCCCTGCAGTCTGCAAGAAAAATTCTTCAGGATTTAGTACAGCAGGGGGGAAAAAAACCTTCTAAAGAAGCTATAATCACAGTTACAGCCCAAACTGAACCACCCACAGGTCTAAAAGCCTCCAAGCCATGAAATGTTTTAACACGATCGCATACTGTGGCCCCAGGTGTCCAGCAGAGGAAAATGAAAATGCTCTCTGGAGGAATGCAACTTTTTCCCAGTCCTCAAGGGATTGCCAGAAATAAATCTCCAAGAAAAATGAGCAGAACATAGTAATAAATGTCTAAGCATGTAGGAAGTAAGACATAGTGAGTAGAAAGTAAGAGAAAGAAACAACTGTGGGATTCTCAGAAGACAGTAGCAGTGGCAGCTTAGTTTTTCAATCTCTTTCAATCCCCACACAAAAACAGAGCAACTAGATAGCAAAGCTATAAAATTTCAAAACAATTCTAGGGGAAAAGATACCGCCCACAAGCTCCAAAAGACAGGAGGGTGGGGACAGATCATTAACAGATATCAGACTTGCCTGGTACTGAAGTCTATAGAGGAGGATGAGGAGAGAAGCAATAGACGCAGAATCTGAAGAGCTTGAGAAAAAGAGAATCCCATAGTAGTCAACTGGAAAGAACAAAAGAAATGATGCTTTAAAGAAACAGAAGGTGAAAAGGAAGAAAAATTCAAAAGTCAATAAGAAATGAAGAGCACAAACCAATATCTGTACAACCATGCTCATAGCAGCATAATTCACAATGGTCAAAAGGTAGAAACCATTCAAAATTCCATATACAGATGAATGGATAAATAAAATGTGGTCTATCCATACAATGGAATACTATCCAACCTTAAAAGGGAAGCATTGTGACACATGCTATAAGGTGAATGAAACCTGAAGACAGTGAAATAAGCCAGGGAAAAAAGGACAAATACTGTATGATTCTACTCACACTAGGTGCTTAGAGTAGTTAAATTCATAGGGACAGAAAGTAGAATGGCGGTTGCCAGGGGATGGGGGAAGTAGGAAATAGAAGTTATTCTTTAATAAATACAGAGTTTCAGTTTTGCAAGACGAAAAATGTTCTAGAGATGGAAGGAGGTGATGGTGGCATAACAATGTGAATGTACTTAATGACACTGAACTATACACTTAAAAATGGTTAAAATGTTAACATTTATGTTATATATTTTTTAATCACAATTAAAAATAAATAAAAATAAATTTCAAAAGAAGAAATGAAGAAAGAACTGAAGTACTGAAAATAGGCAAAGAAGATTGAACACATGGATAACAGGAATTTCTGAAGATGAAAACCAAAACAAGGGAACAGAAGAAATACTAAAAACTAAATGTTTTCAGGAATAAAACATTCCTGAAATTAAAAAATAATAATTTTAAATTACATTGTGAAAGAGCACCACATACATAAGAACGTTGATCCAAAATGATCATTATCAAGACATATTCTGATCTGGGATTTAAAAAATCCTTTTGGCATCTAGCAAAAAGAGCAGGTGACTTTTAAGGGAAAGAGAATTAGATTATTATTAGGCATTGAAAGCCATGCTTTATGTCATAAGAAAATTGAGTAATATATTTAATATACTCAAGAAACAGAACACCAAGGATTTTATACGCACCAAAATTGGTTTTTTAAGTGCAAAGGGCATAGACAAACTTATCAAAGCACAAGAACTCAAGAAATATTGTTCCCACAAGCCTTTTCTGAGTAATCTAGCATGGAATGAGTTTTAGACAACCAAAAATAACTAAGGAGCCGGTGACATAATGACTGCTAATGAGCATTAAACGAACAGCAGTTGAGACAGAGAAAACCAAGATAAATGAGGACCCATAGGAGGAGTGTATTATGAAATGCCTACATGCTCTAGCCATGTATATATAGTACAATTATTAAGAATGAAGGGGGATCTTTATAAGTTTGTCAAAATTTATAGAGCTGTGCACCTAAAACAGGTAACCTTTGCTGTATGTAGGTTTTATCTCAATAAACTTGACAAAAAGGAGGGGGATGAGAAGAACATATACCAAAATTTCTTAATGTTTTCAACAATCATAATTCTTAATGGTATGAGTAGTATTATTCCAAGAGTGTTGTGTGTTTAAAATTGTATAAAACAGGTGAGAAATTATGGTATATTCTAATTCTATCACCCCTTGTGCTCTTGAAAACCAGTATTCTTGGGATGGAAGAGAAGACATATTGATGTAATTTGAAGAAGTTAAATGAAAGAAGTCTTCACTTAAAGCTGGAAATATCACTATGAATGCATGAGGTATTATATTATATTATATTATATTATATTATATTATATTATATTCTCTGAAAGCTCCTAAAAACAATAGCCAACCCAGTAACAATGAGCATCCTTAGTGCCTAGCACTACTGCATGTTTTCTAATAGAAAGCCAATAACCCTTATGGAGCCATGGTCTATGGATTACAGAAGTTGTCCAAGCACTCTTAAGTCCCGAGCACACAAACACAACTTTCCTTACCTCGCTTGTCTTAGAAAGTGGGATAGAAAGGAGTGATCATTATCATGAAAAGTCCCACTTCATGCAGGAATATGCTGCCTTGGATTGAGACTAGTTCCACTTGGGTAGCCTCTTGGTTATCAGCACCAGAAATTAGAAATGTAGAGAACATCAGTGGGCACCCAAGAGCTGCTTCGTTCAGAGTACACAGCTGCTTACTAGCTGTAACACTGGTGAAGAACAGGATGCAGGGAGATGGCCCTATCTGCATCTCTAAAACATTCTCATCAATGGGAAAAGCATCAATAGTTGCTTTGGCCCTTAGCACCAGCTAACGCACAGGCGCTTCCTGATGTGAGCTAACACCAGAAATGCTAGATCAGAATCCTTTTGAAGATTTATTCATCTTGGATCCCCAGAACCACCTTTTGCTATTCTTTCTTGAGTTAGTTCCAGAAAGAGATCATTGGTCTTGCATCTCTCTATGTTTATGATGACTTTAATTAATGGCCCCATTACTCTTCTCTTTCACTGAATCTTGTCCAGGTCCACTCCATCCTTTCCAGTAGAGCTTCATAAGTAAAATAATCAGGGGCAAGTATGTTAACATCCTCCTCCCAGAAAACCCCTGGTTTCCATATGCAAAGTAGCCTTCTTCTCTTTGCAAAAAGGAATGTATAGGTAGCTTCTCTAAGTCAAACCAAAGGCCTCATCATAATAGTTTTCAAATCTGAGTCTCTTTGGAATACGTCTGCATATTAAATAGAGTCCATAAACATCTGCTCTATATTGACCGTCTATCCCCACCAGAATGAAGAGCAGCTGGCACCTTCTTTAGCTAAACAAGGAAAAAATCTAGTCTGGCTATTCCACTCCACAAGGACATAGCATAAACCTATTGTCAGAATCAGAGAGAAGCTTCCACTAATAAGGCTTTTGGATAAAAACCGAAAATGTGTTTGCAAATGTCTCACTAGATATTGTAGGACATCCTTTCTTCCTATAACTCCTGTCCCTCCCTGCACACATCGTTTCTAAATCTTGATCCCCATAATCACCAGCATCTATGGGACCAGACATACACAGCCTCAACTCTAAAGAAAAAAGATGACTTTTCCTCCCACTTTTTCATACACAAATTTTAGGTTAGGTTTCTGATTGGTCCAACTAGGATCCAATCACTATGACCAGGAGGAATAGAAATATTTATTGTCCAAACTTAGATTCTCCTATGTCCTATCGGCAAGATGCTATGCTTCATTCTTTAAATACTTGTATTATACAAAATATAGGGTTGTAGTGAGGGAGGAAGAAATTCTCTAAAGACTGTGATTAGGGAGGGTGTTTTTTCCACAAGGAGATCATTGGTTTTGAGCAGTCTCGAATTACAGAAGTCCTCCAGTACAATCCCAAGTCCAAGAGAGGCTGGGCTACTCAGCACCACCCTTCCTATATATCTTCATAAAATGCACCACCAAGACTGGATGTATTCTGTAAGCAGCATCTGTAGGACTGGTGCCTCAATTTGATACTGTGGCTAGACACTCTGGCTAATTTTGAAAGCATATAGACTCAAAAATACTATTATCTCAGGTTCCAGAGTCTCCATTGATTTTTCACAATCAATGATTGGAACAGGGTCAGTGCTTGGCAACCAGGAAGGCTTCAATTTATCAAAGGACTTATCACTCCAGACAGCTGCTGCTTTTGCTGATTTGGAATTTGCAATAGATGATGACAGAACAATGAACAATGGCTTTGCTATTGTCATCCTTCACTATTGCCCTTTGAACATCACTCCAGAAAAAAAAAAAAAAGAGTTCAAGTTCTCCTTCCTGGTTGTTCCTGCCCCTGAAGTACTGATAGTATGACTAGGTTTAGCAACAGTTGCTTCCTTTAGTGGAGGAATGAACGTGTTTCAATGAGTGTACAGTGTGGACTTACTGGACCAGAAGGAAGGAGACTTGACTTGGCCGCTCAGCACACATTCATCCTTTTTCTATTTAGAATAACCAGATCTTCCTCTGGGAACATTCCCCTCTGATTCTTAGCCCATGTGCTTTGGGTGGAGTTGAATCTACTTCCTGTTCTAGGGATGGGCATGTGGCTCAGACCAGACCCATCAGAGCACACATTACTGTGGTTATAGTGATTAGTTCAGAGATGGTCACATGATTCAAGTTGAGCCAATGAGACATAAAGATACTTTTGATGGTAAAGATCACAGGCCCAGGATCTTTATAGCCAGACTTGAATTTGGAGTTGGGGGTGCTGGTAGCCATTTTGCTACCCCATGGCATCTGACATGAGGCCAATATGGAAGGAAGCATTCGGACAGAGACTTCATTATGATGACGTGATCTGAACACCGGGCTCGGGCCTCACCCGAACCTAATTCTGATCCTCAACTTGTCATTTATAGGAATCAAAGCTAGTTTCAGTTGGGTTTCCTATCACCTTAAACAAACAAAAAGAAGAGCTCTATACTTAGAGTCTAATCTTAACTCTGCCACAAACTAGTAGTGTGACCTTGGGCAAGCCTCTTCATCCCTCTGAATCTAGATTTCCTCAGCTATAAAATATGGTTATTAGTTAAAGGAGATATTTTTGCTGTGGCATTCTAGGGCATTTTACTGAATTATTGTTTTTGTTTGTCTGTTCGTTTGTTTTTACATTTTGGTGGTGCCACGGGGCATGTGGGATCTTAGTTCCCCAACTGGGGTCGAACCCACGCCCCCTGTAGTTGAAGCTTGAAGTCTTAACCACTGTACTGCCAGGGAAGTCCCTGAATTATTGTTTTAAACATGGATTTTTGTAGGAGACTGGCAGAACCTTCTCAATTCAGACCCGTAGGACAATTAGATGGATTAGAGCAGATGCGTCGGGAATGCTTTCTAGAAAGGAAAATGAATATCTGAAGTGTTCAGGAGGAACTGGTTCTCCACACTATTTCAATAATTAAAGAGCTAATTGGGGGACTTCCCTGGTGGGGCAGTGGTTAAGAATCCGCCTGCCAATGCAGGGGGCCAGGTGTTCGATCCCTGGTCCGGGAAGATCTCACATGCTACTGAGCAACTAAGCCCGTGTGCCACAGCTACTGAGCCTGCGTGCCACAACTACTGAAGCCCGTGCACCTAGAGCCCATGCTCTGCAACAACAGAAGCCGCCGCAATGAGAAGCCCGCGCACCACAACAAAGAGTAGTCCCTGCTCACCGCAACTAGAGAAAGCGTAGCAATGAAGACCAAACGCAGCCAAAAAATAAATTAATTGAAAAAAATTAAACTAAAAAAATAAAATAACGTGCACATTCTATTTAAAAAAAAAGAGCTAATTGGTAGCAGTGTATGTATGTGTGTATTAGGAGTTAATGTGTTTTACATACCTTTCAACCATTTGAATTTCTTCTTCCAACTACCAAGTTTGACTTTTGTAATACAAAATAATAATAATAATAATATTATGAGAAGAAGGTTAAAAGTAATTGTGGCCCTGGAACATAATCTGAAACTAGTAGGTTTTATTATTTTTTTAATGACTGACAGGATCTTGATTTCTTATCACTGTAACTCAGATGAGGCCAGACTTTGAGATTTTTTTTTTACAAGAGTGAAATTTTCAAAATGATTTAGCAGCTAACCGAAGGTTGACGTATCATAAAATAAGAGTATTTTAGTGTAGCAAGAATAAAAAATAGTGGGACATAATCTTTAAACAAGGAAAATCTTTTCTTAGAAAAGATAGTTGAAACTAATTCAGTATTTATAGCTTTCTCCAACACTTTATTGCTAATGTTTATTTAAGTTTTCTTAAGCAACATATAGTTAGATTTCCCTTTGAAAAATCCTAATAGTGTCTGCCTTTCAATAGGAGGAATTGTTATTAATCTTTACTGCAATCACTGTATGTTTGGTTTTATTTCTGTCATCTTAATTTATGTCATCTACTTTTCCTCTTGTCTTGAGTTTTCCCTTTCCACATTCTACTTAATTGAGCAAATACTCTTTCTTATTTTTATTTTTCCAGTGAAATAGAGGTCTGCCTTCTTTTTTAAAATACTTGTATTTTACATATATTTTTACAAAAACAAATACATTTCAAATCCTATTTTCTTAGCAATGTCAAAAAGTAACCAGTAGTCTAGAGCCTCCTCTCTGAAAAGACAATCCTTGAAGTATCCCTTAATTTCTTCCACCCTCCATTTGCCAACTCTTAGGTCTTATTACGTAGAATTTTGGTCTAAGATGAATAGTTTGATGTAGATATGCATGGATTTTACATACTTACCTTTGTGGCATGTCTCTTATTTTACTAACTGCTATCTCACAGTTGCTTTGAAATTTTACACCTGTATTTTCAGCAATTATTTGGATTTTGCCCTCATTATTTCCTCAGCTCATTTCTTAGTTCCATTATACCTTTACTGTGTTTCTAGAAACATCCTTTGATGAATATTAGGGCTCTTGGATCCATCCTTCATGTGTCAACTTTTCTGTTGTAATTTTGTCATTACTCCATGTGTCGGGAGTCTACTTTGGTTATATATTCCAAATCCCTAAGTCAATCCTTTTATTTAATTTTTAATTCTGCCATTCAGACCTTCTATTTAGCTTTTAATGTTGCCAATCACATTCTATTTTCCAAGATTTAGTTTGCATTGTTAAAGTACTCTTATGAATAACCCCAGGTGGTTGTATGGATGGCACATCCTCTCAGATCTGAGGGTACTAATCAGCATTCTTTGAAGTCATCTTCTGTTTCCTATACTAACTTTGGTCAAGATTTAGGATCTTAGTATGCTCGGTTTCATGTCTCTCTTTGATGTCATTTAGTTCCCTCAAATGTCGGGTGATGCAGCTGTTTATAGTTATGGAGGAGAATGTGCCGTCCCATATGGCAACGATTTCAATAGTCAATGTGGTAGCCACTAACAACATGTGGCTATTTCAATTTAAATTTAAATGAATTAAAATGAAATGAAATGCAAATGCAGTTCCTTGGTGTCATTAACCACATTTCAGGTGCTCAGTAGCTTCATGTGGCTAGTGGCTGTGGGAGTGGGCAGCACAGATTTATAAAGTATTCCTTTTTTTTCTTTTTTCAGTTATTTTAGTTTTTAGTGTTAATTGTGGTAAAAAACACATAACACAAAATTGACCATCTTAACCACTTTTAAATGTGCAATTCAGTGGTGTTAAGTATATTCATGCTGTTGTGCCATGGATCTCCAGAACTTTTTCATGTTGCCAAACTGAAACTCTATACCCATTAAACAGCTTCTCATCCCCCATCTCCCACCCAGTTCCTGGCAACCACCATTCTTCTTTCTGTTTCTGAGATTCATAAAGTATTTCTTTTTTTTTAGAATACTAAAAAAATTTTTTATTGAAGTATAGTTGTTGTACAGTATTATATAAGTTACAGGTATACGACATAGTGGTTCACAATTTGTAAAGGCTCTACTCCATTTATAGTTAATATAAAATATTGGGTATATTCCCCATGTTGTACAATATATCCTTGTAGCTTATTTTATTTTATTTATTTTTAAAATTTGTATTGGAATAGAGTTGATTTACAACGTTGTGTTAGTTTCAGGTGTACCGCAAAGTGAATCGGTTATACATATACTTATACCCATTCTTTTTTAGATTCTTTTCCCCTATAGGCCATTACAGAGTACTGAGTAGAGTTTCCTGTGCTCAACAGTAGGTCCTTATTAGTGAGCTATTTTATATAGTAGTGTGTATATGTCCATCCCAAGCTCCCAATTCATCTCTCGCACATAAAGTATTTCTATCAGCACAGACTTCTGCTGTACAGTGCTGCTTTAACCTGACCAGTGTTGGCAGCTAAAATGGCTTTCCTCCGAACATGTGACTGTCACTTTTCCCTGCATTAAGTGGAGAAGAGTTACATCCAGTGGGCTTCTCTTCATGATGGGAGGTAGGGAAGCATGCTTCTAGTTGCGGGTGCTCCGTCTCACTCGTGCTCAGCAACGGTTACTCAGGGCAGTGACCCATGTCTCTCTCTAGCCACCTAAGCTCCGGTTGTCACTTTACATAGAAAACTGACTCCACAGTGTGATAGCCAGCCTCTCTTCTGAATGAAGAATTGCGGAACTGTTCTGCTGTTCTCTAATTTATTACCCATAGACCATTGTTTCTCCCACATTGCTCTCTCTCTGATCTTGATTTCTTCTCCAGAGTTCTGTTGGGAAAACACAGTTTTACAATTGTCTCCTCTTTTATCTACTTGGGGTTATAGTTTCCTGAAGGCTGTTAAGGAATGGTCATTAATCTGATGCCATATATTTTATCTCTTCCACACATTTCTCAGCATTCTTGGCCTGCTGATGGCAATGTTCCCCATTTTCCAGCACCGCCATTGATTTATTCTTGCTCTTATATTTCTTCTGTCAAGATGTGCTCAATCAGCCATCTTGAACTGAAAGTAGTAGACTGATTTCTTATGTCTTTTGTGTCTACAGAATAAGTTTTATAAGTAATCATAGGATGTCAGGGCTAGAGAGGAAATCCGAGAGCCAGTCCAATCCATCATTTTACTGAGGAACAGAGTGAGACTAACATAAGGGAACTCACTCACCTGAGCCTCCACAGCACAGTGGTGGCAGAGCTGGGACAAAGAAGGAAGTCACTCACCCTCTACACTGGCCATTGTCTTCTGCTCCAAGAACCCTGAGAAATTATAGGAGAAAGTCAGTGTCTCCACCCACCTGTATCTTAGGCTCAGCACAGTATTCACCTTATTAATCACCTCTTTTCTAGGATCCTCTTAATACAAAATAATGGAGGACTTTCTAGAAGAAATTTTCAACAGAACTGAATGAATTTAAGAGGATCTTCCTCTTAACCTATAAATCCATTTACTCAGAACTGTCCTTTCCCCAAGCACAGTGAAAAAAAAATCAAGGTTATACTTCAAACCCATAAGGAGGGGCTTGGAAAATGCAAACAGGTCTTGCTTAGAAATGATCATAATATTGCCAAGGTGCGAGGGGGGAATATATGAGAAATAAGCTTCTCCCTCCCCCAAAAAAGTTCTGGGGTGGCAGCTTACGGTCCATATTAGTGAAATGTTTCACCTCGAGCATCTGCCTAATTGCACTGATCTACAATCTGCTTCCAGTGAAGCAAAGTAATTAATTGTTTGAAAATGCTTTTTGAGATTTTGGAAAACTGACCTAAGGTTAATGGTTCATAAACCTCATTTGTGCTTCTGTTAGAGAATTTAAAATGTGAGCTGATCTGTTTCAGGACTGGAGAGGAGGAGAGGGCCTCAGAGACCTGCATGAGACCCGTAGCAATGGCTGCAGCTGCGGACTTATTCCTCTTCTAACACATTTAAGGAAGAGAGAGAGCAGTGCACATTCCCCGACATTGTCCTTTAGAGGGTTTGATTTATTGATGATGTTGTGTTATACTTGGAGAGAAATAGTCCACTTGTCTGTCCTGAAAGCTTCATCTCCTACCCTCATACATCTTAGAATGGGGTTCTGAGCCAGAGTTTCCAGTCCTAGCTGGGCTCCTCTTCCTGTGTACTTCCAGACAAAATACCTTAATCCCTGTACTTGGCCTCATAGACTGTGATTTTTCTAGGGACACCAAGAAAGCTTATCAATATCTCTTCTGCTATGAGTAATTCATTCCTGTGGCTCACACAGGCTTAGTTTGGGGATCATAAACTCGGGCGCATCCAGACACCAGACAGGTAACATAAATAAGTCAGGAAGAAGGGTAGAGACTGGGGGAACGGGCGGAGGCACATCCCTTTGAAGGAGGGCAGCTGCTTTTCAGTTCCAACTGGGAGCTGCCACGCAGAAATGTGTGCACAGGCATTGCAGGGGAATCAAAAATCCACACGATAAATGAAGTCTGACTTTTACTTGGTGCTGATAACTAAATAAAAGACAGGGACACTTCTTGGTGCAAACCACACACACCTGTGGGTGATGTGCTCTCTGGTTTGGTTCTCCCAGAAATCGCTATCAAAATGTAAAGATGAAAGGATTAAAGGAATGACCACCTCTAGCTACCAAATGGTCCGTGGGTCTGCAAAATCTAAACACATGCAGCCAGTCTGAAGATCCAGCCCTCCCATTACACCCCATCATGGTTACCAGGGTTTTCTTTGTAACGTGCACACTCCTGTTTATTTGAATTCTGGATCAGGCTAGAATGGTAGTCACTTCAAGAAAGGGGGCGTCTACGAGAAGGTGAGTATTCCTAGGGTATTCCCTAAGGTACAGGTCCTAAGGGAGTCAAAAAGATTGAACTTCAGAAATATACACACTCCTGTCAATTGTAAAGTAACCACAGCAATTATAATAAATAGCTCTGATCCACAGATTGCCTACTGCATGTCAGGGTAAGTGATTTACAGATACCATCTTATTTCATTTACACAGAAAACCCAACAGGTACTACAATGATTCCCTTTCTATAGATGAGAAAGCAGACTCAGAGAGGTTGTCATGTTCCCTGGATCTCACAGGTGGTAACATTCAAATTTGTTAGAAAATGAGCTCCCAAGGTCTGTGTGTTATTCTTTGCCTCCCTTGAGGACACCAAATAGGAAGTCCAACATAATGTTGAAGAGATTTCCCCTCTCAATTTCCAATGATTCCCAGAGCAGGTTTAAAAGTATGAGAACAGATGGTTATTGGGTGGTGGTATATCAATTTCCTTAAAGCCTACAAATGTATATCTGAAATACACAAAAACAAATTCGGGTGATCAGAAAAATCAGCATGCTCTAAAAAGCAAAGAAATGACTCTGTAGCTTCCAAGATACATATTATTATGGGTACTCTGAGACCATATGGGTAATATCAATTTGTTAAGCTTGGTAGGATAAGGAAGGCAGAACCACAAAGGCTTTGAGAAAGCAATGGGTGGGCACTGAGAGCAAGGGCATGGCCAGAGGCAACAGATTGCCTGTGTTGGTTGTTGAGAATTTTTTTTTTTTTTTTTTTTTTTTTTTTTTTGTGGTACGCGGGCCTCTCACTGCTGTGGCCTCTCCCGTTGCGGAGCACAGGCTTGGGACTCACAGGCTCAGCGGCCACGGCTCACGGGCCTAGCCGCTCCGTGGCATGTGGGATCTTCCCGGACCGGGGCACGAACCCGTGTCCCCTGCATCGGCAGGCGGACTCTCAACCACTGCGCCACCAGGGAAGCCCGGTTGTTGAGATTTTTAAAAACAGCTTTACTGAGATATAATTCACGTACCATACAATTCACATTTAAAGTGTATAATTCAGTGGTTTTTAGTATTTTCACAGGCATGTGCGACCATCAGCACAGTCAATTTTAGAACATTTTCATCACCTCAAAAAGCAGCCCTGTACTCTCCAGTTATCACCCTCCTACTCCCCCGTCCTCCCCCAGCCCCAAGCAACCACTAATCTACTGTCTATACGAATTTCTCTGTTCTGAACTTTCATATGAATAGAATCATATAACATGTGGTCTCTTGTGAGCTGCTTCTTTCATTTAGCATTTTCACTGTTGTTGAGATTTGAATGGCTTTTAAAATGATGATCTCTCCCTCAGTGGGTTACTTTGGCAGATTTCTTCTTCCGATCAAGTCTTTGAGCCTTCCTCTGGCATTGTGAACCACACCGGGAGCGTTCCTGTCTGGAGTCCTTACCAGAAACAGTTGAATGTTATATGCTTTCCCTTCCCTGGGATCTCCAGGAAAAGCTCTGGACTGGACTACTCCTGGAATTTCCAGGAGCATGAGCCAAAAGTCCTCTGCTGAGTCATTATACAGAACCAACAGCACAAGTCAAATACTAAAGTCTTTGCCCCTTTCTCTCACTCCTACCTTTGCAAGAACTTAGCATTTCCAGTTCTGGATAGATTTGGGGAAAGGGTTAGATTTATAAACAGTTACCTCAGATATTACCCAAGAGGTCTCTATGGTTAGAGTGAGGTCTACATGTAGAAACTAGTGTCCTGGATCTTTCTCCAAACAATATCAAAGACATTACTGCTTGATGTACCTTCACAGTGTTTTGTCTTATTTTCTGCATTATCTTGAAGAGATAAAATACAGGAACTGAGCGATTTTTTGTTCAAAGCAATGGTGAGACTGGTTATTCTCAAACGATGTTTATTAAGGACCTACAATGAATTGGAAGCACTAGGCATTGTAAGGTGTGTAGAGATTTCAGTCAGGTTGAGGGGAGATGGAATATGTATTGTAAGTGCAAGGAACATTATATGTGAACAGAACATATTCTTTAGAATCAAACCAATCTGGTTCAAATCTTAATCTCACCACTTACCAACTGTGTGACATTGGACAAGCAAGTAAGATTCTCTAAGCCTCAGTCTCCTTATCAATAAAATAGAAATAATGTTATCTACTCCATAAGATGTTTTGAGATTAAAGTATGTAAAGATTAAACAATGACCACAACAACTACTGCTAGTACTATGACCACTCTCACTACCATTTATTGAGCACTTATACGTCAAGACACTGTTAGGCACTTAAATTGTTGCAAACTTTACTTAGGGGTTACTTTTCTAACCCCTTCAACAACCTGGCAAGGTATGCAAGATATTATAATCTTTATTTCATAGATAAAAAAAAACTGGCTCAGACAAGTTTACTGATTTGCCCCAAATCACACAGTTAGTGAGAAGTGGAATTGAGTGTCAAAACCAGATTTGTTGGTCACAAAGATGGCATTATACCCATCATTGTGGCTACTGTGGTTAACAGAACAGTGAAAGTAAGAATCAAGGACATGAAAAGAGACATTTTTCATCCAGAAACTAGAAACCCATCTTTTAAAAGTCATGCAAACACTGTAAAATTTAAAATAGGCAATTTCACATTTTGATGACTGTGTTTAAAACTAGGCAATTTCAAATACATGGTTTAAATACCAGTGTAAGGATGAGAGACTATGTCTAGACATCTGGTATACCAGCCCCAGTACATCCACCTGTGGTTCACCCCTCCCCACCACAAGACGAGCTGAATTTTTAGAAGGAGATGTTGTTCAATTTCACTTGAAAGGGGCTCCCAGCCCATAACCTCCCATTCCTGGGACAATCTTTTGACATCCCAGGCAGAGAAACTCTGTTTTCTGCTCAGCAACAAACTCTGAGATTTGCCCAGTTTCTTGTCCTTGGGTTCTTGCAAAGTCATTGTAATTTGAATGTTTATAAATCAAATCCCATTTCACATGCAATTGAGGAACTTGCACTTTAAAAGAATTCTGTCTTGAATCCTCAAGAACGGGGAAGGCTGCCTTTAGAACTGAATAGCTAATTCTGAAATAAGCCATTTTTTAAATTCAGAATTTAGTTCACAGCTTTCTGAAAACAACCTTTAAACTTTGAAACCAATTTGAAATTCAAGTTTGTGGCTGGGTCTTGTGGGCAATCCTTATCACCTTAGCTGATAAGCATTTAAATATATTCATTAACAAAAATAATTGTTGTCACAGTTAACTACATTAGCACCTTTTAATTGAATTAGAAATTAGATGGGGGTCATGAATATTTAACTAAGGCTCACTGCTAGCCTTCCCAATTTCCATCTTTTTTAAATAAAAAACAAACCCTCACATAGCCATAAACAGGTGGATTTGCAATGTTCATGTTCCTGGCCTTTCTCATACTTTTGCCGCAGAACTCATCCCATAGTCAAAAATAAATCAAAAAAGAATTTGTAACTTTCTTGCTGCTCTTCTGTGCTTCCAGGCACAATGCAAGGAGTTTTCTGTCCTTAGGAAACGTTAAATGAACATTTTACTCAACACAAACCAGAAGCCATCAATCTCACTGCCTGCTGAAGACGTAGAGCACAGTAGGGGCTTCTGAGGTAGAGTCCAAAGTTCCCAACCATGGCACAACTGAAATTTGGAGTCAGAGAATTCTGTGTCGTAGGCAACTGTCCTGTCATTGTAGGATGTTTAGCAGCAGACTCAGTGCACCCCCTACACACACACACACACACCAGTTGTAACCATCAAAACTGTCTCCAGATAATATTTGGATATTCAGATAATATCCCCCCCCGGGGGGATTTTCCCCCAGTTGGGAACCACTGATAGAACAATATGGGTTCAATTACCAGCCCTCCCTCTTATGTTTGACCATTCTCTGGGCTGCAGTTTTGCATATGTGAAATAGAAGCAGTCATACTTATTTCACTGGGTTGCTAGGAGACTACACAATATCAAGTGAATAGAAGGCATAGCTGGATGAGTGTTCATTAAATTATTAGCTGAAGTAGTGGTAGTAATCATAGTAGTAGCAGCAACAGCATTAGCAGAACTTGCATCAAGACCTGAGGGATCAGGAAGCTTGCACAAGCCTCTTAGATAGCCTCATCCACCAGAGGGCAGACAGCAGAAGCAAGAAGAACTACAATTCTGCAGCCTGCAGAACGAAAACCACAATCACAGAAAGATAGACAAAATGAAAAGGCAGAGGATTATGTCCCAGATGAAGGAACAAGATAAAACCCCAGAAAAACAACTAAATGAAGTGGAGATAGGCAACCTTTCAGAAAAACAATTCAGAATAATGATAGTGAAGATGATCCAGGATCTCAGAAAAAGAATGGAGGCAAAGATTAAGAAGATACGGGCTTCCCTGGTGGCGCAGTGGTTGAGAGTCCGCCTGCCGATGCAGGGGACACAGGTTTGTGCCCCGGTCTGGGAGGATCCCACATGCCGCGGAGCAGCTAGGCCCGTGAGCCATGGCCACTGAGCCTGCATGTCCGGAGCCTGTGCTCCGCAATGGGAGAGGCCACAACAGTGAGAGGCCCGCGTACCGCAAAAAAAAAAAAAAAGAAAAAAAAGATTAAGAAGATGCAAGAAATGTTTAACAAAGACCTAGAAGAACTAAAGAGCAAACAAACAGAAATGGACAATACAATAACTGAAAGGAAAAATACACTAGAAGGAATCAATAGCAGAATAAATGAGGCAGAAGAATGGATAAGTGACCTGGAAGACAGAACGGTAGAAATCACTGCTGTGGAATAGAATAAAGAAGAAAGAATGAAAAGAAATGAAGACAGCCTAAGAGACCTCTGGGACAACATTAAACACACCAACATTCACATTATAGGGGTCCCAGAAGGAGGAGAGAGAAAGGGCCTGAGAAAATATTTGAAGAGATAATAGCTGAAAACTTCCCTAACATGGGAAAGGAAACAATCAACCAAGTCCAGGAAGTGCAGAGAGTCCAGGCAGGATAAACCCAAGGAGGAACATGCCAAGACACATAATAATCAAATTGACAAAAATTAAAGACAAAGAAAAAATATTAAAAGCAACAAGGGAAAAATGACAAATAACATACAAAGGAACTCCCATAAGGTTATCAGCTGATTTCTCAGCAGAAACTCTGCAGGCCAGAAGGGAGTGGCACGATATATTTAAAGTGATGAAAGGGAAGAACCTACAACCAAGACTACTCTACCCAGCAAGGTTCTCTTTCAGATTTGATGGAGAAATCAAAAGCTTTATAGACAAGCGAAAGCTAAGAGAATTCAGCACCACCAGATCAGCTTTGCAACAAATGCTAAAGGAACTCCTGTAGGCGGGAAAGAGACTAGCAACTTAAAAAAAAAAAAGGCCTGAGAGATGGGGAAGTAAGGACCAGCTACTCCCTTTCTACTTATTCTCTACCCATGGAATTGACATATTATTGGGTCGGGCCAGAGTTGCCCTCCTTGTCTGAAAGAAGACCCCAGGTGGTACCTCTGAAGGCAGCAGTGGTCCCTCTTCTTTAAATCCCTAAGCTACTCAGACCCATCCTACATACCACTCGTCCAGTGGGTGGTCAAAGCAAGCCCCAGATCTTTCCACAATAGACATTTGAGCAGAGCATGGTGAAGTTTGAAAAAAGTAGGGTTTGAAGTCAGGCAGACCTGAATTCCAAACTTGACTTCTGATTCCAGGAGGTCTCAGGCAAGGTTCTTAATCTCTGTGACCCTCAGATTCCTTAGCTTTAAAAGAGAGTCATGAGAATTATCCCATAGACTGGTTTTGAGAATTAAATGTAATGGTGCCTGCAGAAAGCCTTTAGTGCCGTATCTGACACACAGTAGGTACTCAATAATCATCAGTGATTATAATTTTTATGATGAAGAATATTATGCTATTCTACAGCAGGGTTTCTCAGCCTTGGCATAATTGACATTTGGGGCTGAATAATTTTTTGTTGCGGAGGCCTGCCCTGTGCTTTGTAAAATGTTAGTGGCATCTCTGGCTCATTAGATGCTAGTAGCACCCGTCACAGTTTTAACAACCAAAACTGTCTCCAGGCATTGCCAAGTGTCCCCTGGGGAAAAAGTTGCCCCCAGTTGAGCACTACTGTTCTACAGGAAATAGATCCCCTCACCCCAGTGTGCTTGGTCACTCCACCCTGAGTTAACAGCACCTCTTCTGGGGAGATGCCCAGCTTTCTTCCCGTCGAATTAGCCACTGCCTTCATTGTCTCATAACTGTTTGCTCATCTGTCTGGTCTGCTAGGCTGGGAGCCCCTTAAGGGCTGACTTCATTTGTATCTGTATCTGTAGTTGGCACAGAGTGGAGGGTAGCAGAGCAGGATAGGGAAGAAAGTAAACTACTACTTACTGAGCACCTACTATATACCAAGCACAAATCTAAACTGCTTGCATGTATGATTTCCTTCCCCCTTCTAATAGGTTTGTACAGTATGTTTCATTGTGTCCATTTTGCTGATGAAGAAACTGAGGCATAGAAACAAGGAACTCATTTAAAGATAAACAGCAAGTATGTGAATGTACTTGGGGTTTGAATCTGGTCTGAATGGCCCCGAAATTTCTCCCCTTCTTCACCAAGCTTCTCTCAAGAGCAGGAAACTAGGTGCCTTCTTCCCAAGCTGTGCTGTACCCTAGTGCCTCCCCCTAACCCTCAAGCTGGAAAGAAAGGCATTCTTTCTACTCTCAGAGGAGTCCCTTGCCCACAGATGAGATCACAAAATTGGGGTGGTGTGCCAAAGGTCAGGAAGTGAGTAGAAGTGGCTGACCCGCTTGAAGAAACAATCCATTCTGGACCTAAAGATGAGGCACCGAACATTTTTCACTCTTACTGAAAAGGTCAGATTGGAGACAGCAGGACCCAGAGTGAGACCTTTTGGCAATTTCAGAAAGTTCAGCCTGCAGCTTGGGGGCAAAGACGAGGCTAACGCCCACGTCGCCCTAGCCTCTCACTCCACCTCCAGCTCGAGACACCAGCTGGCACCAGGCTTACCTCATCAACACCAGCCTGCTTGGGGCACAGGTCCTCGGCTCAGGAAGGAGGCACCCCTTTGCCCCAGACTTCACCACACCCAGGGCAGCTGCTTCTCTGGGTCGGAGAGCCTCATTATCTCAGACATTCCGAGCAACACTGCAAATATGCTAAGGAGGGCATACAAAGTGGGCAGCAGGCTCCAAGAGGTTAACATCTTCCTTTTCAGCTGCTTCCTGCAGTTGCTATGGTATCTCCTACAGGAGGCTTTGCTAGTTCCACATGAAGGGCCTGAGATTAATAAACTCCTTTGAACTCAGAGGAAACAAACCATGTTGGGCTGCAAATACTGCAGCCTGTTTATTCCTCACGTGGACAAGAGGCCTGGGTGTGCAGGTGTATGTGTGCAGGGTGTTTGGAGCTGCAATCACACATGCCATTGTGTGTGTGCTTTTGTTTTGTCTGTGCACAGGTATGAGAGAGGATCAGGAAAGGACCAGACTGTCTGCATATCCATAAAGGCAAAGATATATCTAAAAACCATTCAGCAAGATACTGAGGTCAAGGGCTGTGTCCATTCATCTCTGCAATCCCACTGGCACTTAGTCCAGTCCTTCGTTGATGTTCAGTGACTGCTTATTGAACACTTTCATCTGTTCATTTAACCCATACTTTTGAGTGTCTGCTGTGAGCCAGGCACTGTGTTATGTGCAAAGGTTATCACCGCACAGGTAAACAGGGTGGAGAGTCCCTTTCTCTGGGGAGCTACTGTCATAGAGGAGATGAGTGGACTGATGGGTGAAGAAGATCCCAACTGGAAGATCATTTAACTACCTTTTCCTTTGGTTGATGTGTGTGTGTGTGTGTGTGTGTGTGTGTGTGTGTGTGTGTATGTGCACATGTTTATTATGTGTGTGTGTGTGTGTATGTGCACATGTTTATTAATAGTCAAAAGAATCCTTTGAAAAACCAGTGTCAGAGAGGGGAAGGGTCCCAGGATAGAAGATAAGGAACATGGGCTCTGGAGTCAGAAACTGGGCATTTGAGTCCTGCCTCTGTTGCTTACTAGCTTCGTGTCCATAGTCAACCAGAGCATCAGTTTCCCCAGACTATTCATTCTTTGAATAATATATTTGCACACCTACCAGGTGTACTTCCTAGGCTCTGGGGACAAAGCATGGAGCAGAGCAGACAGAAATCCCTGCCCTTGTGGAATAATTGTAATACAGCACAGTGAGTGTCACCAAAGAGGCAGGTACACATACAACAGGAGTGATGGCAAGAAGCCCCAAGGTGACCCAGGGAACTAGGGAAGGCATGAGTCCAGGACATGAAGAAAGAGGGTCCCAGGCAGAAAAAAATAATGTGCACAGAGTACTCAAGGAGAGAGTGATTGTGGCATGTGCAAAGAGGTGGAAGAAATTGAATATGGCGGTAGCATTGCGTGTGAAGGGGAGAAAAGGCTGTATGTGTGAGTGTGCATGTGTGTTCTTGTATGTTTATGTCTGTATGAGTGTGTCTATGTGTGTCCAGGCATATGAGTGTGGGTGTGTCTGAATGAATGTGTATGTGTGTGTGCATGTGTGTCCATGTTTTTGTATGTGTATGAGTCTGTATTTGTGAGTCTATATGTGTACAGGGGTATGAGTATGAATGTGTGCATCTGAACGTGTGTGTGCATGTGTGTGCATGTGTGTCCAGGCATATGAGCATGGGTGAGTATGCAATTCTCACAAAGAAGCTTGCAGATACCATGGCTAGAAAGCTGCAGAGAGTGGACTAAGACTCCCCATGGGAACTCTGTAACCACACAGCAAAATCAATAACCTAACTGAATTGCATTTATAGATAATGTGTGAGGTAAGAAAGGTTTTAATTAAAGTATGGTCTCTAAAAAGGTGCCTCTAAGACTCACAGACCTTGGTGCTCTGCTCAGGCAGAATCAGGGCAGGTGGGGGGCAAACTGGGGCCACTTGACAAAGCAGTCCCCCCATTTCCTGTAAGCCCCTGCTTGGGGCCCCTCTCACCAGCGTTTTTGAAAATTCACAAAAGAAGAAGATATATAGGAAAGGCTATTAATCAATAAATGAATGTTCCTTAAAACCATTCAAGCATACTCGTAGTCAAAGACACACAGATGAAAACAAAATACTAACCTGTACTAATACCCTAACCTGTACCCTAAACCATCCCCGTCACCTAACCCTAAATCTAAACCTAACCCTAACCCTTA
>NW_027207930.1:0-52101 GCF_963455315.2 Globicephala melas | reverse complement strand
TGCTGCATAAAACCAGAGATTGAAATGAGCACAGATAAAGTTCCTTAAGCCAAATATGGAATAGACAAGAGCTACTCCTTGCTCAACGAAATGGACTCAACACCGCATATTAAACGCCTAAGAATGTACCTGACTCTTAAGTATCTTAAAACCTATGGATTGCTATGTCTCCGAAAGAGAATCAAGCATGTGTACAGGGACATAAACGCAGCAGTGATAGGATTGGAGAGGTTCGGTGAGCAAATGAAGACCCTTTGAAGTCATATTGCATGGTACCCATTCCACGGGTTTCAACTACCCAGGTTTAAGGTATTCTTCCTTCAGCTAAAACATGCATGTGGAACCTAGAGTATGATCAACCATGTGATCGGGAGACGTGTTCAAATATGTCTCAGTTTTCGTACCCTGGTACTCGGGTGCAACATTCCAGACGCTTTACTAACACTCTCCCGACTTGGAGAGTCAGTCCCTTTAACCTCCTGTTTGGCCCAGTTTGCAATTTCTGCGGAAGATGAACAGGAATAGCGAGAACCAATGAGAGACTAGCTGGAGGTGTCTGGACGGGCAAATTTAACTCTCATTTCCCACCAGGAAGAGGAAATAACCAAAGGCTCAGCATGCCGTGCCGGAACCAGATTAGGGCCTGAAGCCATCCTGCGGTGTTGCGGCCAGCTCACAAGAAAACGAGTTGAAGAAAGGAGCTCAGGGGTACTGTAATTCACAAACCTGCAGAGTTATAAATGACAACTATCGTCCAAAAATATACTGAAGTAAGGCTGCCAAGAGGACTTGAAAGCGGGGCAGAATTGCAGGAAACCGATTTCAGGAGGTAGACTGGAATTGCATTGAAAGCATAGGAAAAGAGGCAGAACGTCCACAATGATGCACTTGGCCAAAAAGGGCGTATGCGTTTTTTCCTAGGAAAAAACGCATACGCCCTTTTTGGCCAACCAAGCAAGCTTGCAAAGGAAATCTGCACTACAATGAAGTCTCACTTCCCCCCGGTCAAAAGGGCCATCTGAAAAAAGTGTAAAATCCAGAAAGGCAGGACAGGCCATGGAGAACTGGGAGCCTTGTTATGCTGATGGGCGGGATGTAAATTGCCAACAGACACTCGGGAGAAGTGTATGGTGTTTCCTGAAACGTCTAAAAAACAAAGCAACAGAGCCTAGGGCACTTCCACTTATGGTCCTATAGCTTAGGGAAATTAAAATCAAAAAGATACAGCCACCCCAATGTTTGGGACGCCTCTGTTTACAAGAACCTAGTTTACCGTACAAGTTCAATATCACAGAAAGTGAAAAATGGATAAAGAACTTGTGGTACTTACGTACAATGCAGTATCACTCAGCAGTGAAATCTATGTCATCAGGCCCGTAGCAGCACAATGAGTGGATTCAGGTATGATGATTCTAACTGAAATAAGTCACACAGAAAAAGAAACATCATAAGATATCAGTAATACACGGAATGTAAACTTGGCTACACAGGAACTGAATTACAGAACAGAACAGGGTCTCAAATTTAGAAAACCAACTTATGCTTGTTTAAGGGGAAAGGTGAGTTGGGGTGCTGCATAAAACCAGAGATTGAAATGAGCACAGATAAAGTTCCTTAAGCCAAATATGGAATAGACAAGAGCTACTCCTTGCTCAACGAAATGGACTCAACACCCCATATTAAACGCCTAAGAATGTACCTGACTCTTAAGTATCTTAAAACCTATGGATTGCTATGTCTCCGAAAGAGAATCAAGCATGTGTACAGGGACATAAACGCAGCAGTGATAGGATTGGAGAGGTTCGGTGAGCAAATGAAGACCCTTTGAAGTCATATTGCATGGTACCCATTCCACGGGTTTCAACTACCCAGGTTTAAGGTATTCTTCCTTCAGCTAAAACATGCATGTGGAACCTAGAGTATGATCAACCATGTGATCGGGAGACGTGTTCAAATATGTCTCAGTTTTCATACCCTGGTACTCGGGTGCAACATTCCAGACGCTTTACTAACACTCTCCCGACTTGGAGAGTCAGTCCCTTTAACCTCCTGTTTGGCCCAGTTTGCAATTTCTGCGGAAGATGAACAGGAATAGCGAGAACCAATGAGAGACTAGCTGGAGGTGTCTGGACGGGCAAATTTAACTCTCATTTCCCACCAGGAAGAGGAAATAACCAAAGGCTCAGCGTGCCGTGCCGGAACCAGATTAGGGCCTGAAGCCATCCTGCGGTGTTGCGGCCAGCTCACAAGAAAGCGAGTTGAAGAAAGGAGCTCAGGGCACTGTAATTCACAAACCTGCAGAGTTATAAATGACAACTATCGTCCAAAAATATACTGAAGTAAGGCTGCCAAGAGGACTTGAAAGCGGGGCAGAATTGCAGGAAACCGATTTCAGGAGGTAGACTGGAATTGCATTGAAAGCATAGGAAAAGAGGCAGAACGTCCACAATGATGCACTTGGCCAAAAAGGGCGTATGCGTTTTTTCCTGAATATATTCAGGAAGAAACGCATACGCCCTTTTTGGCCAACCAAGCAAGCTTGCAAAGGAAATCTGCACTACAATGAAGTCTCACTTCCCCCCGGTCAAAAGGGCCATCTGAAAAAAGTGTAAAATCCAGAAAGGCAGGACAGGCCATGGAGAACTGGGAGCCTTGTTATGCTGATGGGCGGGATGTAAATTGCCAACAGACACTCGGGAGAAGTGTATGGTGTTTCCTGAAACATCTAAAAAACAAAGCAACAGAGCCTAGGGCACTTCCACTTATGGTCCTATAGCTTAGGGAAATTAAAATCAAAAAGATACAGCCACCCCAATGTTTGGGACGCCTCTGTTTACAAGAACCTCGTTTACCGTACAAGTTCAATATCACAGAAAGTGAAAAATGGATAAAGAACTTGTGGTACTTACGTACAATGCAGTATCACTCAGCAGTGAAATCTATGTCATCAGGCCCGTAGCAGCACAATGAGTGGATTCAGGTACGATGATTCTAACTGAAATAAGTCACACAGAAAAAGAAACATCATAAGATATCAGTAATACACGGAATGTAAACTTGGCTACACAGGAACTGAATTACAGAACAGAACAGGGTCTCAAATTTAGAAAACCAACTTATGCTTGTTTAAGGGGAAAGGTGAGTTGGGGTGCTGCATAAAACCAGAGATTGAAATGAGCACAGATAAAGTTCCTTAAGCCAAATATGGAATAGACAAGAGCTACTCCTTGCTCAACGAAATGGACTCAACACCGCATATTAAACGCCTAAGAATGTACCTGACTCTTAAGTATCTTAAAACCTATGGATTGCTATGTCTCCGAAAGAAAATCAAGCATGTGTACAGGGACATAAACGCAGCAGTGATAGGATTGGAGAGGTTCGGTGAGCAAATGAAGACCCTTTGAAGTCACATTGCATGATACCCATTCCACGGGTTTCAACTACCCAGGTTTAACGTATTCTTCCTTCAGCTAAAACATGCATGTGGAACCTAGAGTATGATCAACCATGTGATCGGGAGACGTGTTCAAATATGTCTCAGTTTTCGTACCCTGGTACTCGGGTGCAACATTCCAGACGCTTTACTAACACTCTCCCGACTTGGAGAGTCAGTCCCTTTAACCTCCTGTTTGGCCCAGTTTGCAATTTCTGCGGAAGATGAACAGGAATAGCGAGAACCAATGAGAGACTAGCTGGAGGTGTCTGGACGGGCAAATTTAACTCTCATTTCCCACCAGGAAGAGGAAATAACCAAAGGCTCAGCGTGCCGTGCCGGAACCAGATTAGGGCCTGAAGCCATCCTACGGTGTTGCGGCCAGCTCACAAGAAAGCGAGTTGAAGAAAGGAGCTCAGGGCACTGTAATTCACAAACCTGCAGAGTTATAAATGACAACTATCGTCCAAAAATATACTGAAGTAAGGCTGCCAAGAGGACTTGAAAGCGGGGCAGAATTGCAGGAAACCGATTTCAGGAGGTAGACTGGAATTGCATTGAAAGCATAGGAAAAGAGGCAGAACGTCCACAATGATGCACTTGGCCAAAAAGGGCGTATGCGTTTTTTCCTAGGAAAAAACGCATACGCCCTTTTTGGCCAACCAAGCAAGCTTGCAAAGGAAATCTGCACTACAATGAAGTCTCACTTCCCCCCGGTCAAAAGGGCCATCTGAAAAAAGTGTAAAATCCAGAAAGGCAGGACAGGCCATGGAGAACTGGGAGCCTTGTTATGCTGATGGGCGGGATGTAAATTGCCAACAGACACTCGGGAGAAGTGTATGGTGTTTCCTGAAACGTCTAAAAAACAAAGCAACAGAGCCTAGGGCACTTCCACTTATGGTCCTATAGCTTAGGGAAATTAAAATCAAAAAGATACAGCCACCCCAATGTTTGGGACGCCTCTGTTTACAAGAACCTAGTTTACCGTACAAGTTCAATATCACAGAAAGTGAAAAATGGATAAAGAACTTGTGGTACTTACGTACAATGCAGTATCACTCAGCAGTGAAATCTATGTCATCAGGCCCGTAGCAGCACAATGAGTGGATTCAGGTATGATGATTCTAACTGAAATAAGTCACACAGAAAAAGAAACATCATAAGATATCAGTAATACACGGAATGTAAACTTGGCTACACAGGAACTGAATTACAGAACAGAACAGGGTCTCAAATTTAGAAAACCAACTTATGCTTGTTTAAGGGTAAAGGTGAGTTGGGGTGCTGCATAAAACCAGAGATTGAAATGAGCACAGATAAAGTTCCTTAAGCCAAATATGGAATAGACAAGAGCTACTCCTTGCTCAACGAAATGGACTCAACACCCCATATTAAACGCCTAAGAATGTACCTGACTCTTAAGTATCTTAAAACCTATGGATTGCTATGTCTCCGAAAGAGAATCAAGCATGTGTACAGGGACATAAACGCAGCAGTGATAGGATTGGAGAGGTTCGGTGAGCAAATGAAGACCCTTTGAAGTCATATTGCATGGTACCCATTCCACGGGTTTCAACTACCCAGGTTTAAGGTATTCTTCCTTCAGCTAAAACATGCATGTGGAACCTAGAGTATGATCAACCATGTGATCGGGAGACGTGTTCAAATATGTCTCAGTTTTCATACCCTGGTACTCGGGTGCAACATTCCAGACGCTTTACTAACACTCTCCCGACTTGGAGAGTCAGTCCCTTTAACCTCCTGTTTGGCCCAGTTTGCAATTTCTGCGGAAGATGAACAGGAATAGCGAGAACCAATGAGAGACTAGCTGGAGGTGTCTGGACGGGCAAATTTAACTCTCATTTCCCACCAGGAAGAGGAAATAACCAAAGGCTCAGCGTGCCGTGCCGGAACCAGATTAGGGCCTGAAGCCATCCTGCGGTGTTGCGGCCAGCTCAGAAGAAAGCGAGTTGAAGAAAGGAGCTCAGGGCACTGTAATTCACAAACCTGCAGAGTTATAAATGACAACTATCGTCCAAAAATATACTGAAGTAAGGCTGCCAAGAGGACTTGAAAGCGGGGCAGAATTGCAGGAAACCGATTTCAGGAGGTAGACTGGAATTGCATTGAAAGCATAGGAAAAGAGGCAGAACGTCCACAATGATGCACTTGGCCAAAAAGGGCGTATGCGTTTTTTCCTGAATATATTCAGGAAGAAACGCATACGCCCTTTTTGGCCAACCAAGCAAGCTTGCAAAGGAAATCTGCACTACAATGAAGTCTCACTTCCCCCCGGTCAAAAGGGCCATCTGAAAAAAGTGTAAAATCCAGAAAGGCAGGACAGGCCATGGAGAACTGGGAGCCTTGTTATGCTGATGGGCGGGATGTAAATTGCCAACAGACACTCGGGAGAAGTGTATGGTGTTTCCTGAAACATCTAAAAAACAAAGCAACAGAGCCTAGGGCACTTCCACTTATGGTCCTATAGCTTAGGGAAATTAAAATCAAAAAGATACAGCCACCCCAATGTTTGGGACGCCTCTGTTTACAAGAACCTGGTTTACCGTACAAGTTCAATATCACAGAAAGTGAAAAATGGATAAAGAACTTGTGGTACTTACGTACAATGCAGTATCACTCAGCAGTGAAATCTATGTCATCAGGCCCGTAGCAGCACAATGAGTGGATTCAGGTACGATGATTCTAACTGAAATAAGTCACACAGAAAAAGAAACATCATAAGATATCAGTAATACACGGAATGTAAACTTGGCTACACAGGAACTGAATTACAGAACAGAACAGGGTCTCAAATTTAGAAAACCAACTTATGCTTGTTTAAGGGGAAAGGTGAGTTGGGGTGCTGCATAAAACCAGAGATTGAAATGAGCACAGATAAAGTTCCTTAAGCCAAATATGGAATAGACAAGAGCTACTCCTTGCTCAACGAAATGGACTCAACACCGCATATTAAACGCCTAAGAATGTACCTGACTCTTAAGTATCTTAAAACCTATGGATTGCTATGTCTCCGAAAGAAAATCAAGCATGTGTACAGGGACATAAACGCAGCAGTGATAGGATTGGAGAGGTTCGGTGAGCAAATGAAGACCCTTTGAAGTCACATTGCATGATACCCATTCCACGGGTTTCAACTACCCAGGTTTAAGGTATTCTTCCTTCAGCTAAAACATGCATGTGGAACCTAGAGTATGATCAACCATGTGATCGGGAGACGTGTTCAAATATGTCTCAGTTTTCGTACCCTGGTACTCGGGTGCAACATTCCAGACGCTTTACTAACACTCTCCCGACTTGGAGAGTCAGTCCCTTTAACCTCCTGTTTGGCCCAGTTTGCAATTTCTGCGGAAGATGAACAGGAATAGCGAGAACCAATGAGAGACTAGCTGGAGGTGTCTGGACGGGCAAATTTAACTCTCATTTCCCACCAGGAAGAGGAAATAACCAAAGGCTCAGCGTGCCGTGCCGGAACCAGATTAGGGCCTGAAGCCATCCTACGGTGTTGCGGCCAGCTCACAAGAAAGCGAGTTGAAGAAAGGAGCTCAGGGCACTGTAATTCACAAACCTGCAGAGTTATAAATGACAACTATCGTCCAAAAATATACTGAAGTAAGGCTGCCAAGAGGACTTGAAAGCGGGGCAGAATTGCAGGAAACCGATTTCAGGAGGTAGACTGGAATTGCATTGAAAGCATAGGAAAAGAGGCAGAACGTCCACAATGATGCACTTGGCCAAAAAGGGCGTATGCGTTTTTTCCTAGGAAAAAACGCATACGCCCTTTTTGGCCAACCAAGCAAGCTTGCAAAGGAAATCTGCACTACAATGAAGTCTCACTTCCCCCCGGTCAAAAGGGCCATCTGAAAAAAGTGTAAAATCCAGAAAGGCAGGACAGGCCATGGAGAACTGGGAGCCTTGTTATGCTGATGGGCGGGATGTAAATTGCCAACAGACACTCGGGAGAAGTGTATGGTGTTTCCTGAAACGTCTAAAAAACAAAGCAACAGAGCCTAGGGCACTTCCACTTATGGTCCTATAGCTTAGGGAAATTAAAATCAAAAAGATACAGCCACCCCAATGTTTGGGACGCCTCTGTTTACAAGAACCTAGTTTACCGTACAAGTTCAATATCACAGAAAGTGAAAAATGGATAAAGAACTTGTGGTACTTACGTACAATGCAGTATCACTCAGCAGTGAAATCTATGTCATCAGGCCCGTAGCAGCACAATGAGTGGATTCAGGTATGATGATTCTAACTGAAATAAGTCACACAGAAAAAGAAACATCATAAGATATCAGTAATACACGGAATGTAAACTTGGCTACACAGGAACTGAATTACAGAACAGAACAGGGTCTCAAATTTAGAAAACCAACTTATGCTTGTTTAAGGGTAAAGGTGAGTTGGGGTGCTGCATAAAACCAGAGATTGAAATGAGCACAGATAAAGTTCCTTAAGCCAAATATGGAATAGACAAGAGCTACTCCTTGCTCAACGAAATGGACTCAACACCCCATATTAAACGCCTAAGAATGTACCTGACTCTTAAGTATCTTAAAACCTATGGATTGCTATGTCTCCGAAAGAGAATCAAGCATGTGTACAGGGACATAAACGCAGCAGTGATAGGATTGGAGAGGTTCGGTGAGCAAATGAAGACCCTTTGAAGTCATATTGCATGGTACCCATTCCACGGGTTTCAACTACCCAGGTTTAAGGTATTCTTCCTTCAGCTAAAACATGCATGTGGAACCTAGAGTATGATCAACCATGTGATCGGGAGACGTGTTCAAATATGTCTCAGTTTTCATACCCTGGTACTCGGGTGCAACATTCCAGACGCTTTACTAACACTCTCCCGACTTGGAGAGTCAGTCCCTTTAACCTCCTGTTTGGCCCAGTTTGCAATTTCTGCGGAAGATGAACAGGAATAGCGAGAACCAATGAGAGACTAGCTGGAGGTGTCTGGACGGGCAAATTTAACTCTCATTTCCCACCAGGAAGAGGAAATAACCAAAGGCTCAGCGTGCCGTGCCGGAACCAGATTAGGGCCTGAAGCCATCCTGCGGTGTTGCGGCCAGCTCACAAGAAAGCGAGTTGAAGAAAGGAGCTCAGGGCACTGTAATTCACAAACCTGCAGAGTTATAAATGACAACTATCGTCCAAAAATATACTGAAGTAAGGCTGCCAAGAGGACTTGAAAGCGGGGCAGAATTGCAGGAAACCGATTTCAGGAGGTAGACTGGAATTGCATTGAAAGCATAGGAAAAGAGGCAGAACGTCCACAATGATGCACTTGGCCAAAAAGGGCGTATGCGTTTTTTCCTGAATATATTCAGGAAGAAACGCATACGCCCTTTTTGGCCAACCAAGCAAGCTTGCAAAGGAAATCTGCACTACAATGAAGTCTCACTTCCCCCCGGTCAAAAGGGCCATCTGAAAAAAGTGTAAAATCCAGAAAGGCAGGACAGGCCATGGAGAACTGGGAGCCTTGTTATGCTGATGGGCGGGATGTAAATTGCCAACAGACACTCGGGAGAAGTGTATGGTGTTTCCTGAAACATCTAAAAAACAAAGCAACAGAGCCTAGGGCACTTCCACTTATGGTCCTATAGCTTAGGGAAATTAAAATCAAAAAGATACAGCCACCCCAATGTTTGGGACGCCTCTGTTTACAAGAACCTGGTTTACCGTACAAGTTCAATATCACAGAAAGTGAAAAATGGATAAAGAACTTGTGGTACTTACGTACAATGCAGTATCACTCAGCAGTGAAATCTATGTCATCAGGCCCGTAGCAGCACAATGAGTGGATTCAGGTACGATGATTCTAACTGAAATAAGTCACACAGAAAAAGAAACATCATAAGATATCAGTAATACACGGAATGTAAACTTGGCTACACAGGAACTGAATTACAGAACAGAACAGGGTCTCAAATTTAGAAAACCAACTTATGCTTGTTTAAGGGGAAAGGTGAGTTGGGGTGCTGCATAAAACCAGAGATTGAAATGAGCACAGATAAAGTTCCTTAAGCCAAATATGGAATAGACAAGAGCTACTCCTTGCTCAACGAAATGGACTCAACACCGCATATTAAACGCCTAAGAATGTACCTGACTCTTAAGTATCTTAAAACCTATGGATTGCTATGTCTCCGAAAGAGAATCAAGCATGTGTACAGGGACATAAACGCAGCAGTGATAGGATTGGAGAGGTTCGGTGAGCAAATGAAGACCCTTTGAAGTCATATTGCATGGTACCCATTCCACGGGTTTCAACTACCCAGGTTTAAGGTATTCTTCCTTCAGCTAAAACATGCATGTGGAACCTAGAGTATGATCAACCATGTGATCGGGAGACGTGTTCAAATATGTCTCAGTTTTCGTACCCTGGTACTCGGGTGCAACATTCCAGACGCTTTACTAACACTCTCCCGACTTGGAGAGTC
This sequence comes from Globicephala melas, assembly GCF_963455315.2. Classification (NCBI taxonomy): domain Eukaryota; kingdom Metazoa; phylum Chordata; class Mammalia; order Artiodactyla; family Delphinidae; genus Globicephala; species Globicephala melas. Next base: position 42,192 of record NW_027207930.1, on the reverse strand, counting down.
AGTCCCTTTAACCTCCTGTATGGCCCAGTTTGCAATTTCTGCGGAAGATGAACAGGAATAGCGAGAACCAATGAGAGACTAGCTGGAGGTGTCTGGACGGGCAAATTTAACTCTCATTTCCCACCAGGAAGAGGAAATAACCAAAGGCTCAGCGTGCCGTGCCGGAACCAGATTAGGGCCTGAAGCCATCCTACGGTGTTGCGGCCAGCTCACAAGAAAGCGAGTTGAAGAAAGGAGCTCAGGGCACTGTAATTCACAAACCTGCAGAGTTATAAATGACAACTATCGTCCAAAAATATACTGAAGTAAGGCTGCCAAGAGGACTTGAAAGCGGGGCAGAATTGCAGGAAACCGATTTCAGGAGGTAGACTGGAATTGCATTGAAAGCATAGGAAAAGAGGCAGAACGTCCACAATGATGCACTTGGCCAAAAAGGGCGTATGCGTTTTTTCCTGAATATATTCAGGAAAAAACGCATACGCCCTTTTTGGCCAACCAAGCAAGCTTGCAAAGGAAATCTGCACTACAATGAAGTCTCACTTCCCCCCGGTCAAAAGGGCCATCTGAAAAAAGTGTAAAATCCAGAAAGGCAGGACAGGCCATGGAGAACTGGGAGCCTTGTTATGCTGATGGGTGGGATGTAAATTGCCAACAGACACTCGGGAGAAGTGTATGGTGTTTCCTGAAACATCTAAAAAACAAAGCAACAGAGCCTAGGGCACTTCCACTTATGGTCCTATAGCTTAGGGAAATTAAAATCAAAAAGATACAGCCACCCCAATGTTTGGGACGCCTCTGTTTACAAGAACCTGGTTTACCGTACAAGTTCAATATCACAGAAAGTGAAAAATGGATAAAGAACTTGTGGTACTTACGTACAATGCAGTATCACTCAGCAGTGAAATCTATGTCATCAGGCCTGTAGCAGCACAATGAGTGGATTCAGGTACGATGATTCTAACTGAAATAAGTCACACAGAAAAAGAAACATCATAAGATATCAGTAATACACGGAATGTAAACTTGGCTACACAGGAACTGAATTACAGAACAGAACAGGGTCTCAAATTTAGAAAACCAACTTATGCTTGTTTAAGGGTAAAGGTGAGTTGGGGTGCTGCATAAAACCAGAGATTGAAATGAGCACACATAAAGTTCCTTAAGCCAAATATGGAATAGACAAGAGCTACTCCTTGCTCAACGAAATGGACTCAACACCGCATATTAAACGCCTAAGAATGTACCTGACTCTTAAGTATCTTAAAACCTATGGATTGCTATGTCTCCGAAAGAGAATCAAGCATGTGTACAGGGACATAAACGCAGCAGTGATAGGATTGGAGAGGTTCGGTGAGCAAATGAAGACCCTTTGAAGTCATATTGCATGGTACCCATTCCACGGGTTTCAACTACCCAGGTTTAAGGTATTCTTCCTTCAGCTAAAACATGCATGTGGAACCTAGAGTATGATCAACCATGTGATCGGGAGACGTGTTCAAATATGTCTCAGTTTTCGTACCCTGGTACTCGGGTGCAACATTCCAGACGCTTTACTAACACTCTCCCGACTTGGAGAGTCAGTCCCTTTAACCTCCTGTTTGGCCCAGTTTGCAATTTCTGCGGAAGATGAACAGGAATAGCGAGAACCAATGAGAGACTAGCTGGAGGTGTCTGGACGGGCAAATTTAACTCTCATTTCCCACCAGGAAGAGGAAATAACCAAAGGCTCAGCGTGCCGTGCCGGAACCAGATTAGGGCCTGAAGCCATCCTGCGGTGTTGCGGCCAGCTCACAAGAAAGCGAGTTGAAGAAAGGAGCTCAGGGCACTGTAATTCACAAACCTGCAGAGTTATAAATGACAACTATCGTCCAAAAATATACTGAAGTAAGGCTGCCAAGAGGACTTGAAAGCGGGGCAGAATTGCAGGAAACCGATTTCAGGAGGTAGACTGGAATTGCATTGAAAGCATAGGAAAAGAGGCAGAACGTCCACAATGATGCACTTGGCCAAAAAGGGCGTATGCGTTTTTTCCTGAATATATTCAGGAAAAAACGCATACGCCCTTTTTGGCCAACCAAGCAAGCTTGCAAAGGAAATCTGCACTACAATGAAGTCTCACTTCCCCCCGGTCAAAAGGGCCATCTGAAAAAAGTGTAAAATCCAGAAAGGCAGGACAGGCCATGGAGAACTGGGAGCCTTGTTATGCTGATGGGCGGGATGTAAATTGCCAACAGACACTCGGGAGAAGTGTATGGTGTTTCCTGAAACATCTAAAAAACAAAGCAACAGAGCCTAGGGCACTTCCACTTATGGTCCTATAGGTTAGGGAAATTAAAATCAAAAAGATACAGCCACCTCAATGTTTGGGACGCCTCTGTTTACAAGAACCTCGTTTACCGTACAAGTTCAATATCACAGAAAGTGAAAAATGGATAAAGAACTTGTGGTACTTACGTACAATACAGTATCACTCAGCAGTGAAATCTATGTCATCAGGCCCGTAGCAGCACAATGAGTGGATTCAGGTACGATGATTCTAACTGAAATAAGTCACACAGAAAAAGAAACATCATAAGATATCAGTAATACACGGAATGTAAACTTGGCTACACAGGAACGGAATTACAGAACAGAACAGGGTCTCAAATTTAGAAAACCAACTTATGCTTGCTTAAGGGGAAAGGTGAGTTGGGGTGCTGCATAAAACCAGAGATTGAAATGAGCACAGATAAAGTTCCTTAAGCTAAATATGGAACAGACAAGAGCTACTCCTTGCTCAACGAAATGGACTCAACACCCCATATTAAACGCCTAAGAATGTACGTGACTAGTAAGTATCTTAAAACCTATGGATTGCTATGTCTCCAAAAGAGAATCAAGCGTGTGTACAGGGGCATAAACGCAGCAGTGATAGGATTGGAGAGGTTCGGTGAGCAAATGAAGACCCTTTGAAGTCATATTGCATGGTACCCATTCCACGGGTCTCAACTCTCCAGGTTTAAGGTATTCTTCCTTCAGCTAAAACATTTATGTGGAACCCAGAGTATGATCAACCACGTGATCGGGAGACGTGTTCAGATATGTCTCAGTTTTCGTACCCTGGTACTCGGGTGCAACATTCCAGACGCTTTACTAACACTCTCCCCACTTGGAGAGTCAGTGCCTTTAACCTCCTGTTTGGCCCAGTTTGCAATTTCTGCGGAACATGTACAGGAATAAGGAGAACCAATGACAGACTAGCTGGAGGTGTCTGGACGGGCAAATTTAACTCTCATTTCCCACCAGGAAGAGGAATTAACCAAAGGCTCAGCGTGCCGTGCCAGAACCAGATTAGGGCCTGAAGCCATCCTGCGGTGTTGCGGCCAGCTCACAAGAAAGCGAGTTGAAGAAAGGAGCTCAGGGGCACTGTAATTCACAAACCTGCAGAGTTATAAATGACAGCTATCGTCCAAAAATATACTGAAGTAAGGCTGCCAAGAGGACTTGAAAGCGGGGCAGAATTGCAGGAAACTGGTTTCAGGAGGTAGACTGGAATTGCATTGAAAGCATAGGAAAAGAGGCAGAACGTCCACAATGATGCACTTGGCCAAAAAGGGCGTATGCGTTTTTTCCTGAATATATTCAGGAAAAAACGCATACGCCCTTTTTGGCCAACCAAGCAAGCTTGCAAAGGAAATCTGCACTACAATGAAGTCTCACTTCCCCCCGGTCAAAAGGGCCATCTGAAAAAAGTGTAAAATCCAGAAAGGCAGGACAGGCCATGGAGAACTGGGAGCCTTGTTATGCAGATGGGCGGGATGTACATTGCCAACAGACACTCGGGAGGAGTGTATGGTGTTTCCTGAAACATCTAAAAAACAAAGCAACATAGCCTAGGGCACTTCCACTTATGGTCCTATAGTTTAGGGAAATTAAAATCAAAAAGACACAGCCACCCCAAAGTTTGGGACAGCTCTGTTTACAACAACCTCGTTTACAGTACAAGTTCAATATCACAGAAAGTGAAAAATGGAGAAAGAAGTTGTGGTACTCATGTACAATGCAATATCACTCAGCAATGAAATCTATGTCACCAGGCCCGTAGCAGCACAATGAGTGGATTCGGGTATGGTGATTCTAACTGAAATAAGTCACACAGAAAAAGAAATATCAAAAAATATCACTAATACATGGAATGTAAACTTGGCTACAGAGGAACTGAATTACAAAACAGAACAGGGTCTCAAATTTAGAAAACCAACTTATGCTTGCTTAAAGGGAAAGGTGAGTTGGGGTGCTGCATAAAACCAGAGATTGAAATGAGCACAGATAAAGTTCCTTAAGCTAAATATAGAACAGACAAGAGCTACTCCTTGCTCAACGAAATGGACTCAACACGCCATATTAAACGCCTAAGGATGTACGTGACTAGTAAGTATCTTAAAACCTATGGATTGCTATGTCTCCAAAAGAGAATCAAACGTGTGTACAGGGGCATAAACGCTGCAGTGATAGGATTGGAGAGTTTCGGTGAGCAAATGAAGACCCTTTGAAGTCATATTGCATGGTACCCATTCCACGGGTCTCAACTCTCCAGGTTTAAGGTATTCTTCCTTCAGCTAAAACATTTATGTGGAACCCAGAGTATGATCAACCACGTGATCGGGAGACGTGTTGAGATATGTCTCAGTTTTCGTACCCTGGTACTCGGGTGCAACATTCCAGACGCTTTACTAACACTCTCCCGACTTGGAGAGTCAGTCCCTTTAACCTCCTGTTTGGCCCAGTTTGCAATTTCTGCGGAAGATGAACAGGAATAGCGAGAACCAATGAGAGACTAGCTGGAGGTGTCTGGACGGGCAAATTTAACTCTCATTTCCCACCAGGAAGAGGAAATAACCAAAGGCTCAGCGTGCCGTGCCGGAACCAGATTAGGGCCTGAAGCCATCCTGCGGTGTTGCGGCCAGCTCACAAGAAAACGAGTTGAAGAAAGGAGCTCAGGGGCACTGTAATTCACAAACCTGCAGAGTTATAAATGACAACTATCGTCCAAAAATATACTGAAGTAAGGCTGCCAAGAGGACTTGAAAGCGGGGCAGAATTGCAGGAAACCGATTTCAGGAGGTAGACTGGAATTGCATTGAAAGCATAGGAAAAGAGGCAGAACGTCCACAATGATGCACTTGGCCAAAAAGGGCGTATGCGTTTTTTCCTGAATATATTCAGGAAAAAACGCATACGCCCTTTTTGGCCAACCAAGCAAGCTTGCAAAGGAAATCTGCACTACAATGAAGTCTCACTTCCCCCCGGTCAAAAGGGCCATCTGAAAAAAGTGTAAAATCCAGAAAGGCAGGACAGGCCATGGAGAACTGGGAGCCTTGTTATGCTGATGGGCGGGATGTCAATTGCCAACAGACACTCGGGAGAAGTGTATGGTGTTTCCTGAAACATCTAAAAAACAAAGCAACAGAGCCTAGGGCACTTCCACTTATGGTCCTATAGCTTAGGGAAATTAAAATCAAAAAGATACAGCCACCCCAATGTTTGGGACGCCTCTGTTTACAAGAACCTCGTTTACCGTACAAGTTCAATATCACAGAAAGTGAAAAATGGATAAAGAACTTGTGGTACTTACGTACAATGCAGTATCACTCAGCAGTGAAATCTATGTCATCAGGCCCGTAGCAGCACAATGAGTGGATTCAGGTACGATGATTCTAACTGAAATAAGTCACACAGAAAAAGAAACATCATAAGATATCAGTAATACACGGAATGTAAACTTGGCTACACAGGAACTGAATTACAGAACAGAACAGGGTCTCAAATTTAGAAAACCAACTTATGCTTGTTTAAGGGTAAAGGTGAGTTGGGGTGCTGCATAAAACCAGAGATTGAAATGAGCACAGATAAAGTTCCTTAAGCCAAATATGGAATAGACAAGAGCTACTCCTTGCTCAACGAAATGGACTCAACACCGCATATTAAACGCCTAAGAATGTACCTGACTCTTAAGTATCTTAAAACCTATGGATTGCTATGTCTCCGAAAGAGAATCAAGCATGTGTACAGGGACATAAACGCAGCAGTGATAGGATTGGAGAGGTTCGGTGAGCAAATGAAGACCCTTTGAAGTCACATTGCATGGTACCCATTCCACGGGTTTCAACTACCCAGGTTTAAGGTATTCTTCCTTCAGCTAAAACATGCATGTGGAACCTAGAGTATGATCAACCATGTGATCGGGAGACGTGTTCAAATATGTCTCAGTTTTCGTACCCTGGTACTCGGGTGCAACATTCCAGACGCTTTACTAACACTCTCCCGACTTGGAGAGTCAGTCCCTTTAACCTCCTGTTTGGCCCAGTTTGCAATTTCTGCGGAAGATGAACAGGAATAGCGAGAACCAATGAGAGACTAGCTGGAGGTGTCTGGACGGGCAAATTTAACTCTCATTTCCCACCAGGAAGAGGAAATAACCAAAGGCTCAGCGTGCCGTGCCGGAACCAGATTAGGGCCTGAAGCCATCCTGCGGTGTTGCGGCCAGCTCACAAGAAAACGAGTTGAAGAAAGGAGCTCAGGGGCACTGTAATTCACAAACCTGCAGAGTTATAAATGACAACTATCGTCCAAAAATATACTGAAGTAAGGCTGCCAAGAGGACTTGAAAGCGGGGCAGAATTGCAGGAAACCGATTTCAGGAGGTAGACTGGAATTGCATTGAAAGCATAGGAAAAGAGGCAGAACGTCCACAATGATGCACTTGGCCAAAAAGGGCGTATGCGTTTTTTCCTGAATATATTCAGGAAAAAACGCATACGCCCTTTTTGGCCAACCAAGCAAGCTTGCAAAGGAAATCTGCACTACAATGAAGTCTCACTTCCCCCCGGTCAAAAGGGCCATCTGAAAAAAGTGTAAAATCCAGAAAGGCAGGACAGGCCATGGAGAACTGGGAGCCTTGTTATGCTGATGGGCGGGATGTAAACTGCCAACAGACACTCGGGAGAAGTGTATGGTGTTTCCTGAAACATCTAAAAAACAAAGCAACAGAGCCTAGGGCACTTCCACTTATGGTCCTATAGCTTAGGGAAATTAAAATCAAAAAGATACAGCCACCCCAATGTTTGGGACGCCTCTGTTTACAAGAACCTCGTTTACCGTACAAGTTCAATATCACAGAAAGTGAAAAATGGATAAAGAACTTGTGGTACTTACGTACAATGCAGTATCACTCAGCAGTGAAATCTATGTCATCAGGCCCGTAGCAGCACAATGAGTGGATTCAGGTACGATGATTCTAACTGAAATAAGTCACACAGAAAAAGAAACATCATAAGATATCAGTAATACACGGAATGTAAACTTGGCTACACAGGAACTGAATTACAGAACAGAACAGGGTCTCAAATTTAGAAAACCAACTTATGCTTGTTTAAGGGTAAAGGTGAGTTGGGGTGCTGCATAAAACCAGAGATTGAAATGAGCACAGATAAAGTTCCTTAAGCCAAATATGGAATAGACAAGAGCTACTCCTTGCTCAACGAAATGGACTCAACACCGCATATTAAACGCCTAAGAATGTACCTGACTCTTAAGTATCTTAAAACCTATGGATTGCTATGTCTCCGAAAGAGAATCAAGCATGTGTACAGGGACATAAACGCAGCAGTGATAGGATTGGAGAGGTTCGGTGAGCAAATGAAGACCCTTTGAAGTCATATTGCATGGTACCCATTCCACGGGTTTCAACTACCCAGGTTTAAGGTATTCTTCCTTCAGCTAAAACATGCATGTGGAACCTAGAGTATGATCAACCATGTGATCGGGAGACGTGTTCAAATATGTCTCAGTTTTCGTACCCTGGTACTCGGGTGCAACATTCCAGACGCTTTACTAACACTCTCCCGACTTGGAGAGTCAGTCCCTTTAACCTCCTGTTTGGCCCAGTTTGCAATTTCTGCGGAAGATGAACAGGAATAGCGAGAACCAATGAGAGACTAGCTGGAGGTGTCTGGACGGGCAAATTTAACTCTCATTTCCCACCAGGAAGAGGAAATAACCAAAGGCTCAGCGTGCCGTGCCGGAACCAGATTAGGGCCTGAAGCCATCCTGCGGTGTTGCGGCCAGCTCACAAGAAAACGAGTTGAAGAAAGGAGCTCAGGGGCACTGTAATTCACAAACCTGCAGAGTTATAAATGACAACTATCGTCCAAAAATATACTGAAGTAAGGCTGCCAAGAGGACTTGAAAGCGGGGCAGAATTGCAGGAAACCGATTTCAGGAGGTAGACTGGAATTGCATTGAAAGCATAGGAAAAGAGGCAGAACGTCCACAATGATGCACTTGGCCAAAAAGGGCGTATGCGTTTTTTCCTGAATATATTCAGGAAAAAACGCATACGCCCTTTTTGGCCAACCAAGCAAGCTTGCAAAGGAAATCTGCACTACAATGAAGTCTCACTTCCCCCCGGTCAAAAGGGCCATCTGAAAAAAGTGTAAAATCCAGAAAGGCAGGACAGGCCATGGAGAACTGGGAGCCTTGTTATGCTGATGGGCGGGATGTAAACTGCCAACAGACACTCGGGAGAAGTGTATGGTGTTTCCTGAAACATCTAAAAAACAAAGCAACAGAGCCTAGGGCACTGCCACTTATGGTCCTATAGCTTAGGGAAATTAAAATCAAAAAGATACAGCCACCCCAATGTTTGGGACGCCTCTGTTTACAAGAACCTCGTTTACCGTACAAGTTCAATATCACAGAAAGTGAAAAATGGATAAAGAACTTGTGGTACTTACGTACAATGCAGTATCACTCAGCAGTGAAATCTATGTCATCAGGCCCGTAGCAGCACAATGAGTGGATTCAGGTACGATGATTCTAACTGAAATAAGTCACACAGAAAAAGAAACATCATAAGATATCAGTAATACACGGAATGTAAACTTGGCTACACAGGAACTGAATTACAGAACAGAACAGGGTCTCAAATTTAGAAAACCAACTTATGCTTGTTTAAGGGGAAAGGTGAGTTGGGGTGCTGCATAAAACCAGAGATTGAAATGAGCACAGATAAAGTTCCTTAAGCCAAATATGGAATAGACAAGAGCTACTCCTTGCTCAACGAAATGGACTCAACACCGCATATTAAACGCCTAAGAATGTACCTGACTCTTAAGTATCTTAAAACCTATGGATTGCTATGTCTCCGAAAGAGAATCAAGCATGTGTACAGGGACATAAACGCAGCAGTGATAGGATTGGAGAGGTTCGGTGAGCAAATGAAGACCCTTTGAAGTCATATTGCATGGTACCCATTCCACGGGTTTCAACTACCCAGGTTTAAGGTATTCTTCCTTCAGCTAAAACATGCATGTGGAACCTAGAGTATGATCAACCATGTGATCGGGAGACGTGTTCAAATATGTCTCAGTTTTCATACCCTGGTACTCGGGTGCAACATTCCAGACGCTTTACTAACACTCTCCCGACTTGGAGAGTCAGTCCCTTTAACCTCCTGTTTGGCCCAGTTTGCAATTTCTGCGGAAGATGAACAGGAATAGCGAGAACCAATGAGAGACTAGCTGGAGGTGTCTGGACGGGCAAATTTAACTCTCATTTCCCACCAGGAAGAGGAAATAACCAAAGGCTCAGCGTGCCGTGCCGGAACCAGATTAGGGCCTGAAGCCATCCTGCGGTGTTGCGGCCAGCTCACAAGAAAACGAGTTGAAGAAAGGAGCTCAGGGGCACTGTAATTCACAAACCTGCAGAGTTATAAATGACAACTATCGTCCAAAAATATACTGAAGTAAGGCTGCCAAGAGGACTTGAAAGCGGGGCAGAATTGCAGGAAACCGATTTCAGGAGGTAGACTGGAATTGCATTGAAAGCATAGGAAAAGAGGCAGAACGTCCACAATGATGCACTTGGCCAAAAAGGGCGTATGCGTTTTTTCCTGAATATATTCAGGAAAAAACGCATACGCCCTTTTTGGCCAACCAAGCAAGCTTGCAAAGGAAATCTGCACTACAATGAAGTCTCACTTCCCCCCGGTCAAAAGGGCCATCTGAAAAAAGTGTAAAATCCAGAAAGGCAGGACAGGCCATGGAGAACTGGGAGCCTTGTTATGCTGATGGGCGGGATGTAAACTGCCAACAGACACTCGGGAGAAGTGTATGGTGTTTCCTGAAACATCTAAAAAACAAAGCAACAGAGCCTAGGGCACTTCCACTTATGGTCCTATAGCTTAGGGAAATTAAAATCAAAAAGATACAGCCACCCCAATGTTTGGGACGCCTCTGTTTACAAGAACCTCGTTTACCGTACAAGTTCAATATCACAGAAAGTGAAAAATGGATAAAGAACTTGTGGTACTTACGTACAATGCAGTATCACTCAGCAGTGAAATCTATGTCATCAGGCCCGTAGCAGCACAATGAGTGGATTCAGGTACGATGATTCTAACTGAAATAAGTCACACAGAAAAAGAAACATCATAAGATATCAGTAATACACGGAATGTAAACTTGGCTACACAGGAACTGAATTACAGAACAGAACAGGGTCTCAAATTTAGAAAACCAACTTATGCTTGTTTAAGGGCAAAGGTGAGTTGGGGTGCTGCATAAAACCAGAGATTGAAATGAGCACAGATAAAGTTCCTTAAGCCAAATATGGAATAGACAAGAGCTACTCCTTGCTCAACGAAATGGACTCAACACCGCATATTAAACGCCTAAGAATGTACCTGACTCTTAAGTATCTTAAAACCTATGGATTGCTATGTCTCCGAAAGAGAATCAAGCATGTGTACAGGGACATAAACGCAGCAGTGATAGGATTGGAGAGGTTCGGTGAGCAAATGAAGACCCTTTGAAGTCATATTGCATGGTACCCATTCCACGGGTTTCAACTACCCAGGTTTAAGGTATTCTTCCTTCAGCTAAAACATGCATGTGGAACCTAGAGTATGATCAACCATGTGATCGGGAGACGTGTTCAAATATGTCTCAGTTTTCGTACCCTGGTACTCGGGTGCAACATTCCAGACGCTTTACTAACACTCTCCCGACTTGGAGAGTCAGTCCCTTTAACCTCCTGTTTGGCCCAGTTTGCAATTTCTGCGGAAGATGAACAGGAATAGCGAGAACCAATGAGAGACTAGCTGGAGGTGTCTGGACGGGCAAATTTAACTCTCATTTCCCACCAGGAAGAGGAAATAACCAAAGGCTCAGCGTGCCGTGCCGGAACCAGATTAGGGCCTGAAGCCATCCTGCGGTGTTGCGGCCAGCTCACAAGAAAACGAGTTGAAGAAAGGAGCTCAGGGGCACTGTAATTCACAAACCTGCAGAGTTATAAATGACAACTATTGTCCAAAAATATACTGAAGTAAGGCTGCCAAGAGGACTTGAAAGCGGGGCAGAATTGCAGGAAACCGATTTCAGGAGGTAGACTGGAATTGCATTGAAAGCATAGGAAAAGAGGCAGAACGTCCACAATGATGCACTTGGCCAAAAAGGGCGTATGCGTTTTTTCCTGAATATATTCAGGAAAAAACGCATACGCCCTTTTTGGCCAACCAAGCAAGCTTGCAAAGGAAATCTGCACTACAATGAAGTCTCACTTCCCCCCGGTCAAAAGGGCCATCTGAAAAAAGTGTAAAATCCAGAAAGGCAGGACAGGCCATGGAGAACTGGGAGCCTTGTTATGCTGATGGGCGGGATGTAAATTGCCAACAGACACTCGGGAGAAGTGTATGGTGTTTCCTGAAACATCTAAAAAACAAAGCAACAGAGCCTAGGGCACTTCCACTTATGGTCCTATAGCTTAGGGAAATTAAAATCAAAAAGATACAGCCACCCCAATGTTTGGGACGCCTCTGTTTACAAGAACCTCGTTTACCGTACAAGTTCAATATCACAGAAAGTGAAAAATGGATAAAGAACTTGTGGTACTTACGTACAATGCAGTATCACTCAGCAGTGAAATCTATGTCATCAGGCCCGTAGCAGCACAATGAGTGGATTCAGGTACGATGATTCTAACTGAAATAAGTCACACAGAAAAAGAAACATCATAAGATATCAGTAATACACGGAATGTAAACTTGGCTACACAGGAACTGAATTACAGAACAGAACAGGGTCTCAAATTTAGAAAACCAACTTATGCTTGTTTAAGGGTAAAGGTGAGTTGGGGTGCTGCATAAAACCAGAGATTGAAATGAGCACAGATAAAGTTCCTTAAGCCAAATATGGAATAGACAAGAGCTACTCCTTGCTCAACGAAATGGACTCAACACCGCATATTAAACGCCTAAGAATGTACCTGACTCTTAAGTATCTTAAAACCTATGGATTGCTATGTCTCCGAAAGAGAATCAAGCATGTGTACAGGGACATAAACGCAGCAGTGATAGGATTGGAGAGGTTCGGTGAGCAAATAAAGACCCTTTGAAGTCATATTGCATGGTACCCATTCCACGGGTTTCAACTACCCAGGTTTAAGGTATTCTTCCTTCAGCTAAAACATGCATGTGGAACCTAGAGTATGATCAACCATGTGATCGGGAGACGTGTTCAAATATGTCTCAGTTTTCGTACCCTGGTACTCGGGTGCAACATTCCAGACGCTTTACTAACACTCTCCCGACTTGGAGAGTCAGTCCCTTTAACCTCCTGTTTGGCCCAGTTTGCAATTTCTGCGGAAGATGAACAGGAATAGCGAGAACCAATGAGAGACTAGCTGGAGGTGTCTGGACGGGCAAATTTAACTCTCATTTCCCACCAGGAAGAGGAAATAACCAAAGGCTCAGCGTGCCGTGCCGGAACCAGATTAGGGCCTGAAGCCATCCTGCGGTGTTGCGGCCAGCTCACAAGAAAACGAGTTGAAGAAAGGAGCTCAGGGGCACTGTAATTCACAAACCTGCAGAGTTATAAATGACAACTATCGTCCAAAAATATACTGAAGTAAGGCTGCCAAGAGGACTTGAAAGCGGGGCAGAATTGCAGGAAACCGATTTCAGGAGGTAGACTGGAATTGCATTGAAAGCATAGGAAAAGAGGCAGAACGTCCACAATGATGCACTTGGCCAAAAAGGGCGTATGCGTTTTTTCCTGAATATATTCAGGAAAAAACGCATACGCCCTTTTTGGCCAACCAAGCAAGCTTGCAAAGGAAATCTGCACTACAATGAAGTCTCACTTCCCCCCGGTCAAAAGGGCCATCTGAAAAAAGTGTAAAATCCAGAAAGGCAGGACAGGCCATGGAGAACTGGGAGCCTTGTTATGCTGATGGGCGGGATGTAAATTGCCAACAGACACTCGGGAGAAGTGTATGGTGTTTCCTGAAACATCTAAAAAACAAAGCAACAGAGCCTAGGGCACTTCCACTTATGGTCCTATAGCTTAGGGAAATTAAAATCAAAAAGATACAGCCACCCCAATGTTTGGGACGCCTCTGTTTACAAGAACCTCGTTTACCGTACAAGTTCAATATCACAGAAAGTGAAAAATGGATAAAGAACTTGTGGTACTTACGTACAATGCAGTATCACTCAGCAGTGAAATCTATGTCATCAGGCCCGTAGCAGCACAATGAGTGGATTCAGGTACGATGATTCTAACTGAAATAAGTCACACAGAAAAAGAAACATCATAAGATATCAGTAATACACGGAATGTAAACTTGGCTACACAGGAACTGAATTACAGAACAGAACAGGGTCTCAAATTTAGAAAACCAACTTATGCTTGTTTAAGGGGAAAGGTGAGTTGGGGTGCTGCATAAAACCAGAGATTGAAATGAGCACAGATAAAGTTCCTTAAGCCAAATATGGAATAGACAAGAGCTACTCCTTGCTCAACGAAATGGACTCAACACCGCATATTAAACGCCTAAGAATGTACCTGACTCTTAAGTATCTTAAAACCTATGGATTGCTATGTCTCCGAAAGAGAATCAAGCATGTGTACAGGGACATAAACGCAGCAGTGATAGGATTGGAGAGGTTCGGTGAGCAAATGAAGACCCTTTGAAGTCATATTGCATGGTACCCATTCCACGGGTTTCAACTACCCAGGTTTAAGGTATTCTTCCTTCAGCTAAAACATGCATGTGGAACCTAGAGTATGATCAACCATGTGATCGGGAGACGTGTTCAAATATGTCTCAGTTTTCGTACCCTGGTACTCGGGTGCAACATTCCAGACGCTTTACTAACACTCTCCCGACTTGGAGAGTCAGTCCCTTTAACCTCCTGTTTGGCCCAGTTTGCAATTTCTGCGGAAGATGAACAGGAATAGCGAGAACCAATGAGAGACTAGCTGGAGGTGTCTGGACGGGCAAATTTAACTCTCATTTCCCACCAGGAAGAGGAAATAACCAAAGGCTCAGTGTGCCGTGCCGGAACCAGATTAGGGCCTGAAGCCATCCTGCGGTGTTGCGGCCAGCTCACAAGAAAACGAGTTGAAGAAAGGAGCTCAGGAGCACTGTAATTCACAAACCTGCAGAGTTATAAATGACAACTATCGTCCAAAAATATACTGAAGTAAGGCTGCCAAGAGGACTTGAAAGCGGGGCAGAATTGCAGGAAACCGATTTCAGGAGGTAGACTGGAATTGCATTGAAAGCATAGGAAAAGAGGCAGAACGTCCACAATGATGCACTTGGCCAAAAAGGGCGTATGCGTTTTTTCCTGAATATATTCAGGAAAAAACGCATACGCCCTTTTTGGCCAACCAAGCAAGCTTGCAAAGGAAATCTGCACTACAATGAAGTCTCACTTCCCCCCGGTCAAAAGGGCCATCTGAAAAAAGTGTAAAATCCAGAAAGGCAGGACAGGCCATGGAGAACTGGGAGCCTTGTTATGCTGATGGGCGGGATGTAAATTGCCAACAGACACTCGGGAGAAGTGTATGGTGTTTCCTGAAACATCTAAAAAACAAAGCAACAGAGCCTAGGGCACTTCCACTTATGGTCCTATAGCTTAGGGAAATTAAAATCAAAAAGATACAGCCACCCCAATGTTTGGGACGCCTCTGTTTACAAGAACCTCGTTTACCGTACAAGTTCAATATCACAGAAAGTGAAAAATGGATAAAGAACTTGTGGTACTTACGTACAATGCAGTATCACTCAGCAGTGAAATCTATGTCATCAGGCCCGTAGCAGCACAATGAGTGGATTCAGGTACGATGATTCTAACTGAAATAAGTCACACAGAAAAAGAAACATCATAAGATATCAGTAATACACGGAATGTAAACTTGGCTACACAGGAACTGAATTACAGAACAGAACAGGGTCTCAAATTTAGAAAACCAACTTATGCTTGTTTAAGGGGAAAGGTGAGTTGGGGTGCTGCATAAAACCAGAGATTGAAATGAGCACAGATAAAGTTCCTTAAGCCAAATATGGAATAGACAAGAGCTACTCCTTGCTCAACGAAATGGACTCAAAACCGCATATTAAACGCCTAAGAATGTACCTGACTCTTAAGTATCTTAAAACCTATGGATTGCTATGTCTCCGAAAGAGAATCAAGCATGTGTACAGGGACATAAACGCAGCAGTGATAGGATTGGAGAGGTTCGGTGAGCAAATGAAGACCCTTTGAAGTCATATTGCATGGTACCCATTCCACGGGTTTCAACTACCCAGGTTTAAGGTATTCTTCCTTCAGCTAAAACATGCATGTGGAACCTAGAGTATGATCAACCATGTGATCGGGAGACGTGTTCAAATATGTCTCAGTTTTCGTACCCTGGTACTCGGGTGCAACATTCCAGACGCTTTACTAACACTCTCCCGACTTGGAGAGTCAGTCCCTTTAACCTCCTGTTTGGCCCAGTTTGCAATTTCTGCGGAAGATGAACAGGAATAGCGAGAACCAATGAGAGACTAGCTGGAGGTGTCTGGACGGGCAAATTTAACTCTCATTTCCCACCAGGAAGAGGAAATAACCAAAGGCTCAGCGTGCCGTGCCGGAACCAGATTAGGGCCTGAAGCCATCCTGCGGTGTTGCGGCCAGCTCACAAGAAAACGAGTTGAAGAAAGGAGCTCAGGGGCACTGTAATTCACAAACCTGCAGAGTTATAAATGACAACTATCGTCCAAAAATATACTGAAGTAAGGCTGCCAAGAGGACTTGAAAGCGGGGCAGAATTGCAGGAAACCGATTTCAGGAGGTAGACTGGAATTGCATTGAAAGCATAGGAAAAGAGGCAGAACGTCCACAATGATGCACTTGGCCAAAAAGGGCGTATGCGTTTTTTCCTGAATATATTCAGGAAAAAACGCATACGCCCTTTTTGGCCAACCAAGCAAGCTTGCAAAGGAAATCTGCACTACAATGAAGTCTCACTTCCCCCGGTCAAAAGGGCCATCTGAAAAAAGTGTAAAATCCAGAAAGGCAGGACAGGCCATGGAGAACTGGGAGCCTTGTTATGCTGATGGGCGGGATGTAAACTGCCAACAGACACTCGGGAGAAGTGTATGGTGTTTCCTGAAACATCTAAAAAACAAAGCAACAGAGCCTAGGGCACTGCCACTTATGGTCCTATAGCTTAGGGAAATTAAAATCAAAAAGATACAGCCACCCCAATGTTTGGGACGCCTCTGTTTACAAGAACCTCGTTTACCGTACAAGTTCAATATCACAGAAAGTGAAAAATGGATAAAGAACTTGTGGTACTTACGTACAATGCAGTATCACTCAGCAGTGAAATCTATGTCATCAGGCCCGTAGCAGCACAATGAGTGGATTCAGGTACGATGATTCTAACTGAAATAAGTCACACAGAAAAAGAAACATCATAAGATATCAGTAATACACGGAATGTAAACTTGGCTACACAGGAACTGAATTACAGAACAGAACAGGGTCTCAAATTTAGAAAACCAACTTATGCTTGTTTAAGGGGAAAGGTGAGTTGGGGTGCTGCATAAAACCAGAGATTGAAATGAGCACAGATAAAGTTCCTTAAGCCAAATATGGAATAGACAAGAGCTACTCCTTGCTCAACGAAATGGACTCAACACCGCATATTAAACGCCTAAGAATGTACCTGACTCTTAAGTATCTTAAAACCTATGGATTGCTATGTCTCCGAAAGAGAATCAAGCATGTGTACAGGGACATAAACGCAGCAGTGATAGGATTGGAGAGGTTCGGTGAGCAAATGAAGACCCTTTGAAGTCATATTGCATGGTACCCATTCCACGGGTTTCAACTACCCAGGTTTAAGGTATTCTTCCTTCAGCTAAAACATGCATGTGGAACCTAGAGTATGATCAACCATGTGATCGGGAGACGTGTTCAAATATGTCTCAGTTTTCGTACCCTGGTACTCGGGTGCAACATTCCAGACGCTTTACTAACACTCTCCCGACTTGGAGAGTCAGTCCCTTTAACCTCCTGTTTGGCCCAGTTTGCAATTTCTGCGGAAGATGAACAGGAATAGCGAGAACCAATGAGAGACTAGCTGGAGGTGTCTGGACGGGCAAATTTAACTCTCATTTCCCACCAGGAAGAGGAAATAACCAAAGGCTCAGCGTGCCGTGCCGGAACCAGATTAGGGCCTGAAGCCATCCTGCGGTGTTGCGGCCAGCTCACAAGAAAACGAGTTGAAGAAAGGAGCTCAGGGGCACTGTAATTCACAAACCTGCAGAGTTATAAATGACAACTATCGTCCAAAAATATACTGAAGTAAGGCTGCCAAGAGGACTTGAAAGCGGGGCAGAATTGCAGGAAACCGATTTCAGGAGGTAGACTGGAATTGCATTGAAAGCATAGGAAAAGAGGCAGAACGTCCACAATGATGCACTTGGCCAAAAAGGGCGTATGCGTTTTTTGCTGAATATATTCAGGAAAAAACGCATACGCCCTTTTTGGCCAACCAAGCAAGCTTGCAAAGGAAATCTGCACTACAATGAAGTCTCACTTCCCCCCGGTCAAAAGGGCCATCTGAAAAAAGTGTAAAATCCAGAAAGGCAGGACAGGCCATGGAGAACTGGGAGCCTTGTTATGCTGATGGGCGGGATGTAAACTGCCAACAGACACTCGGGAGAAGTGTATGGTGTTTCCTGAAACATCTAAAAAACAAAGCAACAGAGCCTAGGGCACTTCCACTTATGGTCCTATAGCTTAGGGAAATTAAAATCAAAAAGATACAGCCACCCCAATGTTTGGGACGCCTCTGTTTACAAGAACCTCGTTTACCGTACAAGTTCAATATCACAGAAAGTGAAAAATGGATAAAGAACTTGTGGTACTTACGTACAATGCAGTATCACTCAGCAGTGAAATCTATGTCATCAGGCCCGTAGCAGCACAATGAGTGGATTCAGGTACGATGATTCTAACTGAAATAAGTCACACAGAAAAAGAAACATCATAAGATATCAGTAATACACGGAATGTAAACTTGGCTACACAGGAACTGAATTACAGAACAGAACAGGGTCTCAAATTTAGAAAACCAACTTATGCTTGTTTAAGGGTAAAGGTGAGTTGGGGTGCTGCATAAAACCAGAGATTGAAATGAGCACAGATAAAGTTCCTTAAGCCAAATATGGAATAGACAAGAGCTACTCCTTGCTCAACGAAATGGACTCAAAACCGCATATTAAACGCCTAAGAATGTACCTGACTCTTAAGTATCTTAAAACCTATGGATTGCTATGTCTCCGGAAGAGAATCAAGCATGTGTACAGGGACATAAACGCAGCAGTGATAGGATTGGAGAGGTTCGGTGAGCAAATGAAGACCCTTTGAAGTCATATTGCATGGTACCCATTCCACGGGTTTCAACTACCCAGGTTTAAGGTATTCTTCCTTCAGCTAAAACATGCATGTGGAACCTAGAGTATGATCAACCATGTGATCGGGAGACGTGTTCAAATATGTCTCAGTTTTCGTACCCTGGTACTCGGGTGCAACATTCCAGACGCTTTACTAACACTCTCCCGACTTGGAGAGTCAGTCCCTTTAACCTCCTGTTTGGCCCAGTTTGCAATTTCTGCGGAAGATGAACAGGAATAGCGAGAACCAATGAGAGACTAGCTGGAGGTGTCTGGACGGGCAAATTTAACTCTCATTTCCCACCAGGAAGAGGAAATAACCAAAGGCTCAGCGTGCCGTGCCGGAACCAGATTAGGGCCTGAAGCCATCCTGCGGTGTTGCGGCCAACTCACAAGAAAACGAGTTGAAGAAAGGAGCTCAGGGGCACTGTAATTCACAAACCTGCAGAGTTATAAATGACAACTATCGTCCAAAAATATACTGAAGTAAGGCTGCCAAGAGGACTTGAAAGCGGGGCAGAATTGCAGGAAACCGATTTCAGGAGGTAGACTGGAATTGCATTGAAAGCATAGGAAAAGAGGCAGAACGTCCACAATGATGCACTTGGCCAAAAAGGGCGTATGCGTTTTTTCCTGAATATATTCAGGAAAAAACGCATACGCCCTTTTTGGCCAACCAAGCAAGCTTGCAAAGGAAATCTGCACTACAATGAAGTCTCACTTCCCCCCGGTCAAAAGGGCCATCTGAAAAAAGTGTAAAATCCAGAAAGGCAGGAGAGGCCATGGAGAACTGGGAGCCTTGTTATGCTGATGGGCGGGATGTAAACTGCCAACAGACACTCGGGAGAAGTGTATGGTGTTTCCTGAAACATCTAAAAAACAAAGCAACAGAGCCTAGGGCACTTCCACTTATGGTCCTATAGCTTAGGGAAATTAAAATCAAAAAGATACAGCCACCCCAATGTTTGGGACGCCTCTGTTTACAAGAACCTCGTTTACCGTACAAGTTCAATATCACAGAAAGTGAAAAATGGATAAAGAACTTGTGGTACTTACGTACAATGCAGTATCACTCAGCAGTGAAATCTATGTCATCAGGCCCGTAGCAGCACAATGAGTGGATTCAGGTACGATGATTCTAACTGAAATAAGTCACACAGAAAAAGAAACATCATAAGATATCAGTAATACACGGAATGTAAACTTGGCTACACAGGAACTGAATTACAGAACAGAACAGGGTCTCAAATTTAGAAAACCAACTTATGCTTGTTTAAGGGTAAAGGTGAGTTGGGGTGCTGCATAAAACCAGAGATTGAAATGAGCACAGATAAAGTTCCTTAAGCCAAATATGGAATAGACAAGAGCTACTCCTTGCTCAACGAAATGGACTCAACACCGCATATTAAACGCCTAAGAATGTACCTGACTCTTAAGTATCTTAAAACCTATGGATTGCTATGTCTCCGAAAGAGAATCAAGCATGTGTACAGGGACATAAACGCAGCAGTGATAGGATTGGAGAGGTTCGGTGAGCAAATGAAGACCCTTTGAAGTCATATTGCATGGTACCCATTCCACGGGTTTCAACTACCCAGGTTTAAGGTATTCTTCCTTCAGCTAAAACATGCATGTGGAACCTAGAGTATGATCAACCATGTGATCGGGAGACGTGTTCAAATATGTCTCAGTTTTCGTACCCTGGTACTCGGGTGCAACATTCCAGACGCTTTACTAACACTCTCCCGACTTGGAGAGTCAGTCCCTTTAACCTCCTGTTTGGCCCAGTTTGCAATTTCTGCGGAAGATGAACAGGAATAGCGAGAACCAATGAGAGACTAGCTGGAGGTGTCTGGACGGGCAAATTTAACTCTCATTTCCCACCAGGAAGAGGAAATAACCAAAGGCTCAGCGTGCCGTGCCGGAACCAGATTAGGGCCTGAAGCCATCCTGCGGTGTTGCGGCCAGCTCACAAGAAAACGAGTTGAAGAAAGGAGCTCAGGGGCACTGTAATTCACAAACCTGCAGAGTTATAAATGACAACTATCGTCCAAAAATATACTGAAGTAAGGCTGCCAAGAGGACTTGAAAGCGGGGCAGAATTGCAGGAAACCGATTTCAGGAGGTAGACTGGAATTGCATTGAAAGCATAGGAAAAGAGGCAGAACGTCCACAATGATGCACTTGGCCAAAAAGGGCGTATGCGTTTTTTCCTGAATATATTCAGGAAAAAACGCATACGCCCTTTTTGGCCAACCAAGCAAGCTTGCAAAGGAAATCTGCACTACAATGAAGTCTCACTTCCCCCCGGTCAAAAGGGCCATCTGAAAAAAGTGTAAAATCCAGAAAGGCAGGACAGGCCATGGAGAACTGGGAGCCTTGTTATGCTGATGGGCGGGATGTAAACTGCCAACAGACACTCGGGAGAAGTGTATGGTGTTTCCTGAAACATCTAAAAAACAAAGCAACAGAGCCTAGGGCACTGCCACTTATGGTCCTATAGCTTAGGGAAATTAAAATCAAAAAGATACAGCCACCCCAATGTTTGGGACGCCTCTGTTTACAAGAACCTCGTTTACCGTACAAGTTCAATATCACAGAAAGTGAAAAATGGATAAAGAACTTGTGGTACTTACGTACAATGCAGTATCACTCAGCAGTGAAATCTATGTCATCAGGCCCGTAGCAGCACAATGAGTAGATTCAGGTACGATGATTCTAACTGAAATAAGTCACACAGAAAAAGAAACATCATAAGATATCAGTAATACACGGAATGTAAACTTGGCTACACAGGAACTGAATTACAGAACAGAACAGGGTCTCAAATTTAGAAAACCAACTTATGCTTGTTTAAGGGGAAAGGTGAGTTGGGGTGCTGCATAAAACCAGAGATTGAAATGAGCACAGATAAAGTTCCTTAAGCCAAATATGGAATAGACAAGAGCTACTCCTTGCTCAACGAAATGGACTCAACACCGCATATTAAACGCCTAAGAATGTACCTGACTCTTAAGTATCTTAAAACCTATGGATTGCTATGTCTCCGAAAGAGAATCAAGCATGTGTACAGGGACATAAACGCAGCAGTGATAGGATTGGAGAGGTTCGGTGAGCAAATGAAGACCCTTTGAAGTCATATTGCATGGTACCCATTCCACGGGTTTCAACTACCCAGGTTTAAGGTATTCTTCCTTCAGCTAAAACATGCATGTGGAACCTAGAGTATGATCAACCATGTGATCGGGAGACGTGTTCAAATATGTCTCAGTTTTCGTACCCTGGTACTCGGGTGCAACATTCCAGACGCTTTACTAACACTCTCCCGACTTGGAGAGTCAGTCCCTTTAACCTCCTGTTTGGCCCAGTTTGCAATTTCTGCGGAAGATGAACAGGAATAGCGAGAACCAATGAGAGACTAGCTGGAGGTGTCTGGACGGGCAAATTTAACTCTCATTTCCCACCAGGAAGAGGAAATAACCAAAGGCTCAGCGTGCCGTGCCGGAACCAGATTAGGGCCTGAAGCCATCCTGCGGTGTTGCGGCCAGCTCACAAGAAAACGAGTTGAAGAAAGGAGCTCAGGGGCACTGTAATTCACAAACCTGCAGAGTTATAAATGACAACTATCGTCCAAAAATATACTGAAGTAAGGCTGCCAAGAGGACTTGAAAGCGGGGCAGAATTGCAGGAAACCGATTTCAGGAGGTAGACTGGAATTGCATTGAAAGCATAGGAAAAGAGGCAGAACGTCCACAATGATGCACTTGGCCAAAAAGGGCGTATGCGTTTTTTCCTGAATATATTCAGGAAAAAACGCATACGCCCTTTTTGGCCAACCAAGCAAGCTTGCAAAGGAAATCTGCACTACAATGAAGTCTCACTTCCCCCCGGTCAAAAGGGCCATCTGAAAAAAGTGTAAAATCCAGAAAGGCAGGACAGGCCATGGAGAACTGGGAGCCTTGTTATGCTGATGGGCGGGATGTAAACTGCCAACAGACACTCGGGAGAAGTGTATGGTGTTTCCTGAAACATCTAAAAAACAAAGCAACAGAGCCTAGGGCACTTCCACTTATGGTCCTATAGCTTAGGGAAATTAAAATCAAAAAGATACAGCCACCCCAATGTTTGGGACGCCTCTGTTTACAAGAACCTCGTTTACCGTACAAGTTCAATATCACAGAAAGTGAAAAATGGATAAAGAACTTGTGGTACTTACGTACAATGCAGTATCACTCAGCAGTGAAATCTATGTCATCAGGCCCGTAGCAGCACAATGAGTGGATTCAGGTACGATGATTCTAACTGAAATAAGTCACACAGAAAAAGAAACATCATAAGATATCAGTAATACACGGAATGTAAACTTGGCTACACAGGAACTGAATTACAGAACAGAACAGGGTCTCAAATTTAGAAAACCAACTTATGCTTGTTTAAGGGTAAAGGTGAGTTGGGGTGCTGCATAAAACCAGAGATTGAAATGAGCACAGATAAAGTTCCTTAAGCCAAATATGGAATAGACAAGAGCTACTCCTTGCTCAACGAAATGGACTCAAAACCGCATATTAAACGCCTAAGAATGTACCTGACTCTTAAGTATCTTAAAACCTATGGATTGCTATGTCTCCGGAAGAGAATCAAGCATGTGTACAGGGACATAAACGCAGCAGTGATAGGATTGGAGAGGTTCGGTGAGCAAATGAAGACCCTTTGAAGTCATATTGCATGGTACCCATTCCACGGGTTTCAACTACCCAGGTTTAAGGTATTCTTCCTTCAGCTAAAACATGCATGTGGAACCTAGAGTATGATCAACCATGTGATCGGGAGACGTGTTCAAATATGTCTCAGTTTTCGTACCCTGGTACTCGGGTGCAACATTCCAGACGCTTTACTAACACTCTCCCGACTTGGAGAGTCAGTCCCTTTAACCTCCTGTTTGGCCCAGTTTGCAATTTCTGCGGAAGATGAACAGGAATAGCGAGAACCAATGAGAGACTAGCTGGAGGTGTCTGGACGGGCAAATTTAACTCTCATTTCCCACCAGGAAGAGGAAATAACCAAAGGCTCAGCGTGCCGTGCCGGAACCAGATTAGGGCCTGAAGCCATCCTGCGGTGTTGCGGCCAACTCACAAGAAAACGAGTTGAAGAAAGGAGCTCAGGGGCACTGTAATTCACAAACCTGCAGAGTTATAAATGACAACTATCGTCCAAAAATATACTGAAGTAAGGCTGCCAAGAGGACTTGAAAGCGGGGCAGAATTGCAGGAAACCGATTTCAGGAGGTAGACTGGAATTGCATTGAAAGCATAGGAAAAGAGGCAGAACGTCCACAATGATGCACTTGGCCAAAAAGGGCGTATGCGTTTTTTCCTGAATATATTCAGGAAAAAACGCATACGCCCTTTTTGGCCAACCAAGCAAGCTTGCAAAGGAAATCTGCACTACAATGAAGTCTCACTTCCCCCCGGTCAAAAGGGCCATCTGAAAAAAGTGTAAAATCCAGAAAGGCAGGAGAGGCCATGGAGAACTGGGAGCCTTGTTATGCTGATGGGCGGGATGTAAACTGCCAACAGACACTCGGGAGAAGTGTATGGTGTTTCCTGAAACATCTAAAAAACAAAGCAACAGAGCCTAGGGCACTTCCACTTATGGTCCTATAGCTTAGGGAAATTAAAATCAAAAAGATACAGCCACCCCAATGTTTGGGACGCCTCTGTTTACAAGAACCTCGTTTACCGTACAAGTTCAATATCACAGAAAGTGAAAAATGGATAAAGAACTTGTGGTACTTACGTACAATGCAGTATCACTCAGCAGTGAAATCTATGTCATCAGGCCCGTAGCAGCACAATGAGTGGATTCAGGTACGATGATTCTAACTGAAATAAGTCACACAGAAAAAGAAACATCATAAGATATCAGTAATACACGGAATGTAAACTTGGCTACACAGGAACTGAATTACAGAACAGAACAGGGTCTCAAATTTAGAAAACCAACTTATGCTTGTTTAAGGGTAAAGGTGAGTTGGGGTGCTGCATAAAACCAGAGATTGAAATGAGCACAGATAAAGTTCCTTAAGCCAAATATGGAATAGACAAGAGCTACTCCTTGCTCAACGAAATGGACTCAACACCGCATATTAAACGCCTAAGAATGTACCTGACTCTTAAGTATCTTAAAACCTATGGATTGCTATGTCTCCGAAAGAGAATCAAGCATGTGTACAGGGACATAAACGCAGCAGTGATAGGATTGGAGAGGTTCGGTGAGCAAATGAAGACCCTTTGAAGTCATATTGCATGGTACCCATTCCACGGGTTTCAACTACCCAGGTTTAAGGTATTCTTCCTTCAGCTAAAACATGCATGTGGAACCTAGAGTATGATCAACCATGTGATCGGGAGACGTGTTCAAATATGTCTCAGTTTTCGTACCCTGGTACTCGGGTGCAACATTCCAGACGCTTTACTAACACTCTCCCGACTTGGAGAGTCAGTCCCTTTAACCTCCTGTTTGGCCCAGTTTGCAATTTCTGCGGAAGATGAACAGGAATAGCGAGAACCAATGAGAGACTAGCTGGAGGTGTCTGGACGGGCAAATTTAACTCTCATTTCCCACCAGGAAGAGGAAATAACCAAAGGCTCAGCGTGCCGTGCCGGAACCAGATTAGGGCCTGAAGCCATCCTGCGGTGTTGCGGCCAGCTCACAAGAAAACGAGTTGAAGAAAGGAGCTCAGGGGCACTGTAATTCACAAACCTGCAGAGTTATAAATGACAACTATCGTCCAAAAATATACTGAAGTAAGGCTGCCAAGAGGACTTGAAAGCGGGGCAGAATTGCAGGAAACCGATTTCAGGAGGTAGACTGGAATTGCATTGAAAGCATAGGAAAAGAGGCAGAACGTCCACAATGATGCACTTGGCCAAAAAGGGCGTATGCGTTTTTTCCTGAATATATTCAGGAAAAAACGCATACGCCCTTTTTGGCCAACCAAGCAAGCTTGCAAAGGAAATCTGCACTACAATGAAGTCTCACTTCCCCCCGGTCAAAAGGGCCATCTGAAAAAAGTGTAAAATCCAGCAAGGCAGGACAGGCCATGGAGAACTGGGAGCCTTGTTATGCTGATGGGCGGGATGTAAATTGCCAACAGACACTCGGGAGAAGTGTATGGTGTTTCCTGAAACATCTAAAAAACAAAGCAACAGAGCCTAGGGCACTTCCACTTATGGTCCTATAGCTTAGGGAAATTAAAATCAAAAAGATACAGCCACCCCAATGTTTGGGACGCCTCTGTTTACAAGAACCTCGTTTACCGTACAAGTTCAATATCACAGAAAGTGAAAAATGGATAAAGAACTTGTGGTACTTACGTACAATGCAGTATCACTCAGCAGTGAAATCTATGTCATCAGGCCCGTAGCAGCACAATGAGTGGATTCAGGTACGATGATTCTAACTGAAATAAGTCACACAGAAAAAGAAACATCATAAGATATCAGTAATACACGGAATGTAAACTTGGCTACACAGGAACTGAATTACAGAACAGAACAGGGTCTCAAATTTAGAAAACCAACTTATGCTTGTTTAAGGGGAAAGGTGAGTTGGGGTGCTGCATAAAACCAGAGATTGAAATGAGCACAGATAAAGTTCCTTAAGCCAAATATGGAATAGACAAGAGCTACTCCTTGCTCAACGAAATGGACTCAACACCGCATATTAAACGCCTAAGAATGTACCTGACTCTTAAGTATCTTAAAACCTATGGATTGCTATGTCTCCGAAAGAGAATCAAGCATGTGTACAGGGACATAAACGCAGCAGTGATAGGATTGGAGAGGTTCGGTGAGCAAATGAAGACCCTTTGAAGGCATATTGCATGGTACCCATTCCACGGGTTTCAACTACCCAGGTTTAAGGTATTCTTCCTTCAGCTAAAACATGCATGTGGAACCTAGAGTATGATCAACCATGTGATCGGGAGACGTGTTCAAATATGTCTCAGTTTTCGTACCCTGGTACTCGGGTGCAACATTCCAGACGCTTTACTAACACTCTCCCGACTTGGAGAGTCAGTCCCTTTAACCTCCTGTTTGGCCCAGTTTGCAATTTCTGCGGAAGATGAACAGGAATAGCGAGAACCAATGAGAGACTAGCTGGAGGTGTCTGGACGGGCAAATTTAACTCTCATTTCCCACCAGGAAGAGGAAATAACCAAAGGCTCAGCGTGCCGTGCCGGAACCAGATTAGGGCCTGAAGCCATCCTGCGGTGTTGCGGCCAGCTCACAAGAAAACGAGTTGAAGAAAGGAGCTCAGGGGCACTGTAATTCACAAACCTGCAGAGTTATAAATGACAACTATCGTCCAAAAATATACTGAAGTAAGGCTGCCAAGAGGACTTGAAAGCGGGGCAGAATTGCAGGAAACCGATTTCAGGAGGTAGACTGGAATTGCATTGAAAGCATAGGAAAAGAGGCAGAACGTCCACAATGATGCACTTGGCCAAAAAGGGCGTATGCGTTTTTTCCTGAATATATTCAGGAAAAAACGCATACGCCCTTTTTGGCCAACCAAGCAAGCTTGCAAAGGAAATCTGCACTACAATGAAGTCTCACTTCCCCCCGGTCAAAAGGGCCATCTGAAAAAAGTGTAAAATCCAGAAAGGCAGGACAGGCCATGGAGAACTGGGAGCCTTGTTATGCTGATGGGCGGGATGTAAACTGCCAACAGACACTCGGGAGAAGTGTATGGTGTTTCCTGAAACATCTAAAAAACAAAGCAACAGAGCCTAGGGCACTTCCACTTATGGTCCTATAGCTTAGGGAAATTAAAATCAAAAAGATACAGCCACCCCAATGTTTGGGACGCCTCTGTTTACAAGAACCTCGTTTACCGTACAAGTTCAATATCACAGAAAGTGAAAAATGGATAAAGAACTTGTGGTACTTACGTACAATGCAGTATCACTCAGCAGTGAAATCTATGTCATCAGGCCCGTAGCAGCACAATGAGTGGATTCAGGTACGATGATTCTAACTGAAATAAGTCACACAGAAAAAGAAACATCATAAGATATCAGTAATACACGGAATGTAAACTTGGCTACACAGGAACTGAATTACAGAACAGAACAGGGTCTCAAATTTAGAAAACCAACTTATGCTTGTTTAAGGGTAAAGGTGAGTTGGGGTGCTGCATAAAACCAGAGATTGAAATGAGCACAGATAAAGTTCCTTAAGCCAAATATGGAATAGACAAGAGCTACTCCTTGCTCAACGAAATGGACTCAACACCGCATATTAAACGCCTAAGAATGTACCTGACTCTTAAGTATCTTAAAACCTATGGATTGCTATGTCTCCGAAAGAGAATCAAGCATGTGTACAGGGACATAAACGCAGCAGTGATAGGATTGGAGAGGTTCGGTGAGCAAATGAAGACCCTTTGAAGTCATATTGCATGGTACCCATTCCACGGGTTTCAACTACCCAGGTTTAAGGTATTCTTCCTTCAGCTAAAACATGCATGTGGAACCTAGAGTATGATCAACCATGTGATCGGGAGACGTGTTCAAATATGTCTCAGTTTTCGTACCCTGGTACTCGGGTGCAACATTCCAGACGCTTTACTAACACTCTCCCGACTTGGAGAGTCAGTCCCTTTAACCTCCTGTTTGGCCCAGTTTGCAATTTCTGCGGAAGATGAACAGGAATAGCGAGAACCAATGAGAGACTAGCTGGAGGTGTCTGGACGGGCAAATTTAACTCTCATTTCCCACCAGGAAGAGGAAATAACCAAAGGCTCAGCGTGCCGTGCCGGAACCAGATTAGGGCCTGAAGCCATCCTGCGGTGTTGCGGCCAGCTCACAAGAAAACGAGTTGAAGAAAGGAGCTCAGGGGCACTATAATTCACAAACCTGCAGAGTTATAAATGACAACTATCGTCCAAAAATATACTGAAGTAAGGCTGCCAAGAGGACTTGAAAGCGGGGCAGAATTGCAGGAAACCGATTTCAGGAGGTAGACTGGAATTGCATTGAAAGCATAGGAAAAGAGGCAGAACGTCCACAATGATGCACTTGGCCAAAAAGGGCGTATGCGTTTTTTCCTGAATATATTCAGGAAAAAACGCATACGCCCTTTTTGGCCAACCAAGCAAGCTTGCAAAGGAAATCTGCACTACAATGAAGTCTCACTTCCCCCCGGTCAAAAGGGCCATCTGAAAAAAGTGTAAAATCCAGAAAGGCAGGACAGGCCATGGAGAACTGGGAGCCTTGTTATGCTGATGGGCGGGATGTAAACTGCCAACAGACACTCGGGAGAAGTGTATGGTGTTTCCTGAAACATCTAAAAAACAAAGCAACAGAGCCTAGGGCACTGCCACTTATGGTCCTATAGCTTAGGGAAATTAAAATCAAAAAGATACAGCCACCCCAATGTTTGGGACGCCTCTGTTTACAAGAACCTCGTTTACCGTACAAGTTCAATATCACAGAAAGTGAAAAATGGATAAAGAACTTGTGGTACTTACGTACAATGCAGTATCACTCAGCAGTGAAATCTATGTCATCAGGCCCGTAGCAGCACAATGAGTGGATTCAGGTACGATGATTCTAACTGAAATAAGTCACACAGAAAAAGAAACATCATAAGATATCAGTAATACACGGAATGTAAACTTGGCTACACAGGAACTGAATTACAGAACAGAACAGGGTCTCAAATTTAGAAAACCAACTTATGCTTGTTTAAGGGTAAAGGTGAGTTGGGGTGCTGCATAAAACCAGAGATTGAAATGAGCACAGATAAAGTTCCTTAAGCCAAATATGGAATAGACAAGAGCTACTCCTTGCTCAACGAAATGGACTCAACACCGCATATTAAACGCCTAAGAATGTACCTGACTCTTAAGTATCTTAAAACCTATGGATTGCTATGTCTCCGAAAGAGAATCAAGCATGTGTACAGGGACATAAACGCAGCAGTGATAGGATTGGAGAGGTTCGGTGAGCAAATGAAGACCCTTTGAAGTCATATTGCATGGTACCCATTCCACGGGTTTCAACTACCCAGGTTTAAGGTATTCTTCCTTCAGCTAAAACATGCATGTGGAACCTAGAGTATGATCAACCATGTGATCGGGAGACGTGTTCAAATATGTCTCAGTTTTCATACCCTGGTACTCGGGTGCAACATTCCAGACGCTTTACTAACACTCTCCCGACTTGGAGAGTCAGTCCCTTTAACCTCCTGTTTGGCCCAGTTTGCAATTTCTGCGGAAGATGAACAGGAATAGCGAGAACCAATGAGAGACTAGCTGGAGGTGTCTGGACGGGCAAATTTAACTCTCATTTCCCACCAGGAAGAGGAAATAACCAAAGGCTCAGCGTGCCGTGCCGGAACCAGATTAGGGCCTGAAGCCATCCTGCGGTGTTGCGGCCAGCTCACAAGAAAACGAGTTGAAGAAAGGAGCTCAGGGGCACTGTAATTCACAAACCTGCAGAGTTATAAATGACAACTATCGTCCAAAAATATACTGAAGTAAGGCTGCCAAGAGGACTTGAAAGCGGGGCAGAATTGCAGGAAACCGATTTCAGGAGGTAGACTGGAATTGCATTGAAAGCATAGGAAAAGAGGCAGAACGTCCACAATGATGCACTTGGCCAAAAAGGGCGTATGCGTTTTTTCCTGAATATATTCAGGAAAAAACGCATACGCCCTTTTTGGCCAACCAAGCAAGCTTGCAAAGGAAATCTGCACTACAATGAAGTCTCACTTCCCCCCGGTCAAAAGGGCCATCTGAAAAAAGTGTAAAATCCAGAAAGGCAGGACAGGCCATGGAGAACTGGGAGCCTTGTTATGCTGATGGGCGGGATGTAAACTGCCAACAGACACTCGGGAGAAGTGTATGGTGTTTCCTGAAACATCTAAAAAACAAAGCAACAGAGCCTAGGGCACTTCCACTTATGGTCCTATAGCTTAGGGAAATTAAAATCAAAAAGATACAGCCACCCCAATGTTTGGGACGCCTCTGTTTACAAGAACCTCGTTTACCGTACAAGTTCAATATCACAGAAAGTGAAAAATGGATAAAGAACTTGTGGTACTTACGTACAATGCAGTATCACTCAGCAGTGAAATCTATGTCATCAGGCCCGTAGCAGCACAATGAGTGGATTCAGGTACGATGATTCTAACTGAAATAAGTCACACAGAAAAAGAAACATCATAAGATATCAGTAATACACGGAATGTAAACTTGGCTACACAGGAACTGAATTACAGAACAGAACAGGGTCTCAAATTTAGAAAACCAACTTATGCTTGTTTAAGGGTAAAGGTGAGTTGGGGTGCTGCATAAAACCAGAGATTGAAATGAGCACAGATAAAGTTCCTTAAGCCAAATATGGAATAGACAAGAGCTACTCCTTGCTCAACGAAATGGACTCAACACCGCATATTAAACGCCTAAGAATGTACCTGACTCTTAAGTATCTTAAAACCTATGGATTGCTATGTCTCCGAAAGAGAATCAAGCATGTGTACAGGGACATAAACGCAGCAGTGATAGGATTGGAGAGGTTCGGTGAGCAAATGAAGACCCTTTGAAGTCATATTGCATGGTACCCATTCCACGGGTTTCAACTACCCAGGTTTAAGGTATTCTTCCTTCAGCTAAAACATGCATGTGGAACCTAGAGTATGATCAACCATGTGATCGGGAGACGTGTTCAAATATGTCTCAGTTTTCGTACCCTGGTACTCGGGTGCAACATTCCAGACGCTTTACTAACACTCTCCCGACTTGGAGAGTCAGTCCCTTTAACCTCCTGTTTGGCCCAGTTTGCAATTTCTGCGGAAGATGAACAGGAATAGCGAGAACCAATGAGAGACTAGCTGGAGGTGTCTGGACGGGCAAATTTAACTCTCATTTCCCACCAGGAAGAGGAAATAACCAAAGGCTCAGCGTGCCGTGCCGGAACCAGATTAGGGCCTGAAGCCATCCTGCGGTGTTGCGGCCAGCTCACAAGAAAGCGAGTTGAAGAAAGGAGCTCAGGGCACTGTAATTCACAAACCTGCAGAGTTATAAATTACAACTATCGTCCAAAAATATACTGAAGTAAGGCTGCCAAGAGGACTTGAAAGCGGGGCAGAATTGCAGGAAACCGATTTCAGGAGGTAGACTGGAATTGCATTGAAAGCATAGGAAAAGAGGCAGAACGTCCACAATGATGCACTTGGCCAAAAAGGGCGTATGCGTTTTTTCCTGAATATATTCAGGAAAAAACGCATACGCCCTTTTTGGCCAACCAAGCAAGCTTGCAAAGGAAATCTGCACTACAATGAAGTCTCACTTCCCCCCGGTCAAAAGGGCCATCTGAAAAAAGTGTAAAATCCAGAAAGGCAGGACAGGCCATGGAGAACTGGGAGCCTTGTTATGCTGATGGGCGGGATGTAAATTGCCAACAGACACTCGGGAGAAGTGTATGGTGTTTCCTGAAACGTCTAAAAAACAAAGCAACAGAGCCTAGGGCACTTCCACTTATGGTCCTATAGGTTAGGGAAATTAAAATCAAAAAGATACAGCCACCTCAATGTTTGGGACGCCTCTGTTTACAAGAACCTCGTTTACCGTACAAGTTCAATATCACAGAAAGTGAAAAATGGATAAAGAACTTGTGGTACTTACGTACAATACAGTATCACTCAGCAGTGAAATCTATGTCATCAGGCCCGTAGCAGCACAATGAGTGGATTCAGGTACGATGATTCTAACTGAAATAAGTCACACAGAAAAAGAAACATCATAAGATATCAGTAATACACGGAATGTAAACTTGGCTACACAGGAACGGAATTACAGAACAGAACAGGGTCTCAAATTTAGAAAACCAACTTATGCTTGCTTAAGGGGAAAGGTGAGTTGGGGTGCTGCATAAAACCAGAGATTGAAATGAGCACAGATAAAGTTCCTTAAGCTAAATATGGAACAGACAAGAGCTACTCCTTGCTCAACGAAATGGACTCAACACCCCATATTAAACGCCTAAGAATGTACGTGACTAGTAAGTATCTTAAAACCTATGGATTGCTATGTCTCCAAAAGAGAATCAAGCGTGTGTACAGGGGCATAAACGCAGCAGTGATAGGATTGGAGAGGTTCGGTGAGCAAATGAAGACCCTTTGAAGTCATATTGCATGGTACCCATTCCACGGGTCTCAACTCTCCAGGTTTAAGGTATTCTTCCTTCAGCTAAAACATTTATGTGGAACCCAGAGTATGATCAACCACGTGATCGGGAGACGTGTTCAGATATGTCTCAGTTTTCGTACCCTGGTACTCGGGTGCAACATTCCAGACGCTTTACTAACACTCTCCCCACTTGGAGAGTCAGTGCCTTTAACCTCCTGTTTGGCCCAGTTTGCAATTTCTGCGGAACATGTACAGGAATAAGGAGAACCAATGACAGACTAGCTGGAGGTGTCTGGACGGGCAAATTTAACTCTCATTTCCCACCAGGAAGAGGAATTAACCAAAGGCTCAGCGTGCCGTGCCAGAACCAGATTAGGGCCTGAAGCCATCCTGCGGTGTTGCGGCCAGCTCACAAGAAAGCGAGTTGAAGAAAGGAGCTCAGGGGCACTGTAATTCACAAACCTGCAGAGTTATAAATGACAGCTATCGTCCAAAAATATACTGAAGTAAGGCTGCCAAGAGGACTTGAAAGCGGGGCAGAATTGCAGGAAACTGGTTTCAGGAGGTAGACTGGAATTGCATTGAAAGCATAGGAAAAGAGGCAGAACGTCCACAATGATGCACTTGGCCAAAAAGGGCGTATGCGTTTTTTCCTGAATATATTCAGGAAAAAACGCATACGCCCTTTTTGGCCAACCAAGCAAGCTTGCAAAGGAAATCTGCACTACAATGAAGTCTCACTTCCCCCCGGTCAAAAGGGCCATCTGAAAAAAGTGTAAAATCCAGAAAGGCAGGACAGGCCATGGAGAACTGGGAGCCTTGTTATGCAGATGGGCGGGATGTACATTGCCAACAGACACTCGGGAGGAGTGTATGGTGTTTCCTGAAACATCTAAAAAACAAAGCAACATAGCCTAGGGCACTTCCACTTATGGTCCTATAGTTTAGGGAAATTAAAATCAAAAAGACACAGCCACCCCAAAGTTTGGGACAGCTCTGTTTACAACAACCTCGTTTACAGTACAAGTTCAATATCACAGAAAGTGAAAAATGGAGAAAGAAGTTGTGGTACTCATGTACAATGCAATATCACTCAGCAATGAAATCTATGTCACCAGGCCCGTAGCAGCACAATGAGTGGATTCGGGTATGGTGATTCTAACTGAAATAAGTCACACAGAAAAAGAAATATCAAAAAATATCACTAATACATGGAATGTAAACTTGGCTACAGAGGAACTGAATTACAAAACAGAACAGGGTCTCAAATTTAGAAAACCAACTTATGCTTGCTTAAAGGGAAAGGTGAGTTGGGGTGCTGCATAAAACCAGAGATTGAAATGAGCACAGATAAAGTTCCTTAAGCTAAATATAGAACAGACAAGAGCTACTCCTTGCTCAACGAAATGGACTCAACACGCCATATTAAACGCCTAAGGATGTACGTGACTAGTAAGTATCTTAAAACCTATGGATTGCTATGTCTCCAAAAGAGAATCAAACGTGTGTACAGGGGCATAAACGCTGCAGTGATAGGATTGGAGAGTTTCGGTGAGCAAATGAAGACCCTTTGAAGTCATATTGCATGGTACCCATTCCACGGGTCTCAACTCTCCAGGTTTAAGGTATTCTTCCTTCAGCTAAAACATTTATGTGGAACCCAGAGTATGATCAACCACGTGATCGGGAGACGTGTTGAGATATGTCTCAGTTTTCGTACCCTGGTACTCGGGTGCAACATTCCAGACGCTTTACTAACACTCTCCCGACTTGGAGAGTCAGTCCCTTTAACCTCCTGTTTGGCCCAGTTTGCAATTTCTGCGGAAGATGAACAGGAATAGCGAGAACCAATGAGAGACTAGCTGGAGGTGTCTGGACGGGCAAATTTAACTCTCATTTCCCACCAGGAAGAGGAAATAACCAAAGGCTCAGCGTGCCGTGCCGGAACCAGATTAGGGCCTGAAGCCATCCTGCGGTGTTGCGGCCAGCTCACAAGAAAACGAGTTGAAGAAAGGAGCTCAGGGGCACTGTAATTCACAAACCTGCAGAGTTATAAATGACAACTATCGTCCAAAAATATACTGAAGTAAGGCTGCCAAGAGGACTTGAAAGCGGGGCAGAATTGCAGGAAACCGATTTCAGGAGGTAGACTGGAATTGCATTGAAAGCATAGGAAAAGAGGCAGAACGTCCACAATGATGCACTTGGCCAAAAAGGGCGTATGCGTTTTTTCCTGAATATATTCAGGAAAAAACGCATACGCCCTTTTTGGCCAACCAAGCAAGCTTGCAAAGGAAATCTGCACTACAATGAAGTCTCACTTCCCCCCGGTCAAAAGGGCCATCTGAAAAAAGTGTAAAATCCAGAAAGGCAGGACAGGCCATGGAGAACTGGGAGCCTTGTTATGCTGATGGGCGGGATGTCAATTGCCAACAGACACTCGGGAGAAGTGTATGGTGTTTCCTGAAACATCTAAAAAACAAAGCAACAGAGCCTAGGGCACTTCCACTTATGGTCCTATAGCTTAGGGAAATTAAAATCAAAAAGATACAGCCACCCCAATGTTTGGGACGCCTCTGTTTACAAGAACCTCGTTTACCGTACAAGTTCAATATCACAGAAAGTGAAAAATGGATAAAGAACTTGTGGTACTTACGTACAATGCAGTATCACTCAGCAGTGAAATCTATGTCATCAGGCCCGTAGCAGCACAATGAGTGGATTCAGGTACGATGATTCTAACTGAAATAAGTCACACAGAAAAAGAAACATCATAAGATATCAGTAATACACGGAATGTAAACTTGGCTACACAGGAACTGAATTACAGAACAGAACAGGGTCTCAAATTTAGAAAACCAACTTATGCTTGTTTAAGGGTAAAGGTGAGTTGGGGTGCTGCATAAAACCAGAGATTGAAATGAGCACAGATAAAGTTCCTTAAGCCAAATATGGAATAGACAAGAGCTACTCCTTGCTCAACGAAATGGACTCAACACCGCATATTAAACGCCTAAGAATGTACCTGACTCTTAAGTATCTTAAAACCTATGGATTGCTATGTCTCCGAAAGAGAATCAAGCATGTGTACAGGGACATAAACGCAGCAGTGATAGGATTGGAGAGGTTCGGTGAGCAAATGAAGACCCTTTGAAGTCACATTGCATGGTACCCATTCCACGGGTTTCAACTACCCAGGTTTAAGGTATTCTTCCTTCAGCTAAAACATGCATGTGGAACCTAGAGTATGATCAACCATGTGATCGGGAGACGTGTTCAAATATGTCTCAGTTTTCGTACCCTGGTACTCGGGTGCAACATTCCAGACGCTTTACTAACACTCTCCCGACTTGGAGAGTCAGTCCCTTTAACCTCCTGTTTGGCCCAGTTTGCAATTTCTGCGGAAGATGAACAGGAATAGCGAGAACCAATGAGAGACTAGCTGGAGGTGTCTGGACGGGCAAATTTAACTCTCATTTCCCACCAGGAAGAGGAAATAACCAAAGGCTCAGCGTGCCGTGCCGGAACCAGATTAGGGCCTGAAGCCATCCTGCGGTGTTGCGGCCAGCTCACAAGAAAACGAGTTGAAGAAAGGAGCTCAGGGGCACTGTAATTCACAAACCTGCAGAGTTATAAATGACAACTATCGTCCAAAAATATACTGAAGTAAGGCTGCCAAGAGGACTTGAAAGCGGGGCAGAATTGCAGGAAACCGATTTCAGGAGGTAGACTGGAATTGCATTGAAAGCATAGGAAAAGAGGCAGAACGTCCACAATGATGCACTTGGCCAAAAAGGGCGTATGCGTTTTTTCCTGAATATATTCAGGAAAAAACGCATACGCCCTTTTTGGCCAACCAAGCAAGCTTGCAAAGGAAATCTGCACTACAATGAAGTCTCACTTCCCCCCGGTCAAAAGGGCCATCTGAAAAAAGTGTAAAATCCAGAAAGGCAGGACAGGCCATGGAGAACTGGGAGCCTTGTTATGCTGATGGGCGGGATGTAAACTGCCAACAGACACTCGGGAGAAGTGTATGGTGTTTCCTGAAACATCTAAAAAACAAAGCAACAGAGCCTAGGGCACTTCCACTTATGGTCCTATAGCTTAGGGAAATTAAAATCAAAAAGATACAGCCACCCCAATGTTTGGGACGCCTCTGTTTACAAGAACCTCGTTTACCGTACAAGTTCAATATCACAGAAAGTGAAAAATGGATAAAGAACTTGTGGTACTTACGTACAATGCAGTATCACTCAGCAGTGAAATCTATGTCATCAGGCCCGTAGCAGCACAATGAGTGGATTCAGGTACGATGATTCTAACTGAAATAAGTCACACAGAAAAAGAAACATCATAAGATATCAGTAATACACGGAATGTAAACTTGGCTACACAGGAACTGAAT
The DNA here is from genome assembly GCF_963455315.2 of Globicephala melas. NCBI lineage: Eukaryota > Metazoa > Chordata > Mammalia > Artiodactyla > Delphinidae > Globicephala > Globicephala melas. The sequence goes on along the minus strand of NW_027207930.1, from coordinate 4,811 downwards.
TACAGAACAGAACAGGGTCTCAAATTTAGAAAACCAACTTATGCTTGTTTAAGGGTAAAGGTGAGTTGGGGTGCTGCATAAAACCAGAGATTGAAATGAGCACAGATAAAGTTCCTTAAGCCAAATATGGAATAGACAAGAGCTACTCCTTGCTCAACGAAATGGACTCAACACCGCATATTAAACGCCTAAGAATGTACCTGACTCTTAAGTATCTTAAAACCTATGGATTGCTATGTCTCCGAAAGAGAATCAAGCATGTGTACAGGGACATAAACGCAGCAGTGATAGGATTGGAGAGGTTCGGTGAGCAAATGAAGACCCTTTGAAGTCATATTGCATGGTACCCATTCCACGGGTTTCAACTACCCAGGTTTAAGGTATTCTTCCTTCAGCTAAAACATGCATGTGGAACCTAGAGTATGATCAACCATGTGATCGGGAGACGTGTTCAAATATGTCTCAGTTTTCGTACCCTGGTACTCGGGTGCAACATTCCAGACGCTTTACTAACACTCTCCCGACTTGGAGAGTCAGTCCCTTTAACCTCCTGTTTGGCCCAGTTTGCAATTTCTGCGGAAGATGAACAGGAATAGCGAGAACCAATGAGAGACTAGCTGGAGGTGTCTGGACGGGCAAATTTAACTCTCATTTCCCACCAGGAAGAGGAAATAACCAAAGGCTCAGCGTGCCGTGCCGGAACCAGATTAGGGCCTGAAGCCATCCTGCGGTGTTGCGGCCAGCTCACAAGAAAACGAGTTGAAGAAAGGAGCTCAGGGGCACTGTAATTCACAAACCTGCAGAGTTATAAATGACAACTATCGTCCAAAAATATACTGAAGTAAGGCTGCCAAGAGGACTTGAAAGCGGGGCAGAATTGCAGGAAACCGATTTCAGGAGGTAGACTGGAATTGCATTGAAAGCATAGGAAAAGAGGCAGAACGTCCACAATGATGCACTTGGCCAAAAAGGGCGTATGCGTTTTTTCCTGAATATATTCAGGAAAAAACGCATACGCCCTTTTTGGCCAACCAAGCAAGCTTGCAAAGGAAATCTGCACTACAATGAAGTCTCACTTCCCCCCGGTCAAAAGGGCCATCTGAAAAAAGTGTAAAATCCAGAAAGGCAGGACAGGCCATGGAGAACTGGGAGCCTTGTTATGCTGATGGGCGGGATGTAAATTGCCAACAGACACTCGGGAGAAGTGTATGGTGTTTCCTGAAACATCTAAAAAACAAAGCAACAGAGCCTAGGGCACTTCCACTTATGGTCCTATAGCTTAGGGAAATTAAAATCAAAAAGATACAGCCACCCCAATGTTTGGGACGCCTCTGTTTACAAGAACCTCGTTTACCGTACAAGTTCAATATCACAGAAAGTGAAAAATGGATAAAGAACTTGTGGTACTTACGTACAATGCAGTATCACTCAGCAGTGAAATCTATGTCATCAGGCCCGTAGCAGCACAATGAGTGGATTCAGGTACGATGATTCTAACTGAAATAAGTCACACAGAAAAAGAAACATCATAAGATATCAGTAATACACGGAATGTAAACTTGGCTACACAGGAACTGAATTACAGAACAGAACAGGGTCTCAAATTTAGAAAACCAACTTATGCTTGTTTAAGGGTAAAGGTGAGTTGGGGTGCTGCATAAAACCAGAGATTGAAATGAGCACAGATAAAGTTCCTTAAGCCAAATATGGAATAGACAAGAGCTACTCCTTGCTCAACGAAATGGACTCAACACCGCATATTAAACGCCTAAGAATGTACCTGACTCTTAAGTATCTTAAAACCTATGGATTGCTATGTCTCCGAAAGAGAATCAAGCATGTGTACAGGGACATAAACGCAGCAGTGATAGGATTGGAGAGGTTCGGTGAGCAAATGAAGACCCTTTGAAGTCATATTGCATGGTACCCATTCCACGGGTTTCAACTACCCAGGTTTAAGGTATTCTTCCTTCAGCTAAAACATGCATGTGGAACCTAGAGTATGATCAACCATGTGATCGGGAGACGTGTTCAAATATGTCTCAGTTTTCGTACCCTGGTACTCGGGTGCAACATTCCAGACGCTTTACTAACACTCTCCCGACTTGGAGAGTCAGTCCCTTTAACCTCCTGTTTGGCCCAGTTTGCAATTTCTGCGGAAGATGAACAGGAATAGCGAGAACCAATGAGAGACTAGCTGGAGGTGTCTGGACGGGCAAATTTAACTCTCATTTCCCACCAGGAAGAGGAAATAACCAAAGGCTCAGCGTGCCGTGCCGGAACCAGATTAGGGCCTGAAGCCATCCTGCGGTGTTGCGGCCAGCTCACAAGAAAACGAGTTGAAGAAAGGAGCTCAGGGGCACTATAATTCACAAAACTGCAGAGTTATAAATGACAACTATCGTCCAAAAATATACTGAAGTAAGGCTGCCAAGAGGACTTGAAAGCGGGGCAGAATTGCAGGAAACCGATTTCAGGAGGTAGACTGGAATTGCATTGAAAGCATAGGAAAAGAGGCAGAACGTCCACAATGATGCACTTGGCCAAAAAGGGCCTATGCGTTTTTTCCTGAATATATTCAGGAAAAAACGCATACGCCCTTTTTGGCCAACCAAGCAAGCTTGCAAAGGAAATCTGCACTACAATGAAGTCTCACTTCCCCCCGGTCAAAAGGGCCATCTGAAAAAAGTGTAAAATCCAGAAAGGCAGGACAGGCCATGGAGAACTGGGAGCCTTGTTATGCTGATGGGCGGGATGTAAACTGCCAACAGACACTCGGGAGAAGTGTATGGTGTTTCCTGAAACATCTAAAAAACAAAGCAACAGAGCCTAGGGCACTGCCACTTATGGTCCTATAGCTTAGGGAAATTAAAATCAAAAAGATACAGCCACCCCAATGTTTGGGACGCCTCTGTTTACAAGAACCTCGTTTACCGTACAAGTTCAATATCACAGAAAGTGAAAAATGGATAAAGAACTTGTGGTACTTACGTACAATGCAGTATCACTCAGCAGTGAAATCTATGTCATCAGGCCCGTAGCAGCACAATGAGTGGATTCAGGTACGATGATTCTAACTGAAATAAGTCACACAGAAAAAGAAACATCATAAGATATCAGTAATACACGGAATGTAAACTTGGCTACACAGGAACTGAATTACAGAACAGAACAGGGTCTCAAATTTAGAAAACCAACTTATGCTTGTTTAAGGGGAAAGGTGAGTTGGGGTGCTGCATAAAACCAGAGATTGAAATGAGCACAGATAAAGTTCCTTAAGCCAAATATGGAATAGACAAGAGCTACTCCTTGCTCAACGAAATGGACTCAACACCGCATATTAAACGCCTAAGAATGTACCTGACTCTTAAGTATCTTAAAACCTATGGATTGCTATGTCTCCGAAAGAGAATCAAGCATGTGTACAGGGACATAAACGCAGCAGTGATAGGATTGGAGAGGTTCGGTGAGCAAATGAAGACCCTTTGAAGTCATATTGCATGGTACCCATTCCACGGGTTTCAACTACCCAGGTTTAAGGTATTCTTCCTTCAGCTAAAACATGCATGTGGAACCTAGAGTATGATCAACCATGTGATCGGGAGACGTGTTCAAATATGTCTCAGTTTTCATACCCTGGTACTCGGGTGCAACATTCCAGACGCTTTACTAACACTCTCCCGACTTGGAGAGTCAGTCCCTTTAACCTCCTGTTTGGCCCAGTTTGCAATTTCTGCGGAAGATGAACAGGAATAGCGAGAACCAATGAGAGACTAGCTGGAGGTGTCTGGACGGGCAAATTTAACTCTCATTTCCCACCAGGAAGAGGAAATAACCAAAGGCTCAGCGTGCCGTGCCGGAACCAGATTAGGGCCTGAAGCCATCCTGCGGTGTTGCGGCCAGCTCACAAGAAAACGAGTTGAAGAAAGGAGCTCAGGGGCACTGTAATTCACAAACCTGCAGAGTTATAAATGACAACTATCGTCCAAAAATATACTGAAGTAAGGCTGCCAAGAGGACTTGAAAGCGGGGCAGAATTGCAGGAAACCGATTTCAGGAGGTAGACTGGAATTGCATTGAAAGCATAGGAAAAGAGGCAGAACGTCCACAATGATGCACTTGGCCAAAAAGGGCGTATGCGTTTTTTCCTGAATATATTCAGGAAAAAACGCATACGCCCTTTTTGGCCAACCAAGCAAGCTTGCAAAGGAAATCTGCACTACAATGAAGTCTCACTTCCCCCCGGTCAAAAGGGCCATCTGAAAAAAGTGTAAAATCCAGAAAGGCAGGACAGGCCATGGAGAACTGGGAGCCTTGTTATGCTGATGGGCGGGATGTAAACTGCCAACAGACACTCGGGAGAAGTGTATGGTGTTTCCTGAAACATCTAAAAAACAAAGCAACAGAGCCTAGGGCACTTCCACTTATGGTCCTATAGCTTAGGGAAATTAAAATCAAAAAGATACAGCCACCCCAATGTTTGGGACGCCTCTGTTTACAAGAACCTCGTTTACCGTACAAGTTCAATATCACAGAAAGTGAAAAATGGATAAAGAACTTGTGGTACTTACGTACAATGCAGTATCACTCAGCAGTGAAATCTATGTCATCAGGCCCGTAGCAGCACAATGAGTGGATTCAGGTACGATGATTCTAACTGAAATAAGTCACACAGAAAAAGAAACATCATAAGATATCAGTAATACACGGAATGTAAACTTGGCTACACAGGAACTGAATTACAGAACAGAACAGGGTCTCAAATTTAGAAAACCAACTTATGCTTGTTTAAGGGCAAAGGTGAGTTGGGG
>NW_027207929.1:0-52303 GCF_963455315.2 Globicephala melas | reverse complement strand
CCACAAGTTCTTTATCCATTTTTCACTTTCTGTGATATTGAACTTGTACGGTAAACGAGGTTCTTGTAAACAGAGGCGTCCAAACATTGGGGTGGCTGTGTCTTTTTGATTTTAATTTCCCTAAGCTATAGGACCATAAGTGGAAGTGCCCTAGGCTCTGTTGCTTTGTTTTTTAGATGTTTCAGGAAACACCATACACTTCTCCCGAGTGTCTGTTGGCAGTTTACATCCCGCCCATCAGCATAACAAGGCTCCCAGTTCTCCATGGCCTGTCCTGCCTTTCTGGATTTTACACTTTTTTCAGATGGCCCTTTTGACCGGGGGGAAGTGAGACTTCATTGTAGTGCAGATTTCCTTTGCAAGCTTGCTTGGTTGGCCAAAAAGGGCGTATGCGTTTTTTCCTGAATATATTCAGGAAAAAACGCATACGCCCTTTTTGGCCAAGTGCATCATTGTGGACGTTCTGCCTCTTTTCCTATGCTTTCAATGCAATTCCAGTCTACCTCCTGAAATCGGTTTCCTGCAATTCTGCCCCGCTTTCAAGTCCTCTTGGCAGCCTTACTTCAGTATATTTTTGGACGATAGTTGTCATTTATAACTCTGCAGGTTTGTGAATTACAGTGCCCCTGAGCTCCTTTCTTCAACTCGTTTTCTTGTGAGCTGGCCGCAACACCGCAGGATGGCTTCAGGCCCTAATCTGGTTCCGGCACGGCACGCTGAGCCTTTGGTTATTTCCTCTTCCTGGTGGGAAATGAGAGTTAAATTTGCCCGTCCAGACACCTCCAGCTAGTCTCTCATTGGTTCTCGCTATTCCTGTTCATCTTCCGCAGAAATTGCAAACTGGGCCAAACAGGAGGTTAAAGGGACTGACTCTCCAAGTCGGGAGAGTGTTAGTAAAGCGTCTGGAATGTTGCACCCGAGTACCAGGGTACGAAAACTGAGACATATTTGAACACGTCTCCCGATCACATGGTTGATCATACTCTAGGTTCCACATGCATGTTTTAGCTGAAGGAAGAATACCTTAAACCTGGGTAGTTGAAACCCGTGGAATGGGTACCATGCAATATGACTTCAAAGGGTCTTCATTTGCTCACCGAACCTCTCCAATCCTATCACTGCTGCGTTTATGTCCCTGTACACATGCTTGATTCTCTTTCGGAGACATAGCAATCCATAGGTTTTAAGATACTTAAGAGTCAGGTACATTCTTAGGCGTTTAATATGCGGTGTTGAGTCCATTTCGTTGAGCAAGGAGTAGCTCTTGTCTATTCCATATTTGGCTTAAGGAACTTTATCTGTGCTCATTTCAATCTCTGGTTTTATGCAGCACCCCAACTCACCTTTACCCTTAAACAAGCATAAGTTGGTTTTCTAAATTTGAGACCCTGTTCTGTTCTGTAATTCAGTTCCTGTGTAGCCAAGTTTACATTCCGTGTATTACTGATATCTTATGATGTTTCTTTTTCTGTGTGACTTATTTCAGTTAGAATCATCGTACCTGAATCCACTCATTGTGCTGCTACGGGCCTGATGACATAGATTTCACTGCTGAGTGATACTGCATTGTACGTAAGTACCACAAGTTCTTTATCCATTTTTCACTTTCTGTGATATTGAACTTGTACGGTAAACGAGGTTCTTGTAAACAGAGGCGTCCCAAACTTTGGGGTGGCTGTGTCTTTTTGATTTTAATTTCCCTAAGCTATAGGACCATAAGTGGAAGTGCCCTAGGCTCTGTTGCTTTGTTTCTTAGATGTTTCAGGAAACACCATACACTTCTCCCGAGTGTCTGTTGGCAGTTTACATCCCGCCCATCAGCATAACAAGGCTCCCAGTTCTCCATGGCCTGTCCTGCCTTTCTGGATTTTACACTTTTTTCAGATGGCCCTTTTGACCGGGGGGAAGTGAGACTTCATTGTAGTGCAGATTTTCTTTGCAAGCTTGCTTGGTTGGCCAAAAAGGGCGTATGCGTTTTTTCCTGAATATATTCAGGAAAAAACGCATACGCCCTTTTTGGCCAAGTGCATCATTGTGGACGTTCTGCCTCTTTTCCTATGCTTTCAATGCAATTCCAGTCTACCTCCTGAAATCGGTTTCCTGCAATTCTGCCCCGCTTTCAAGTCCTCTTGGCAGCCTTACTTCAGTATATTTTTGGACGATAGTTGTCATTTATAACTCTGCAGGTTTGTGAATTACAGTGCCCCTGAGCTCCTTTCTTCAACTCGTTTTCTTGTGAGCTGGCCGCAACACCGCAGGATGGCTTCAGGCCCTAATCTGGTTCCGGCACGGCACGCTGAGCCTTTGGTTATTTCCTCTTCCTGGTGGGAAATGAGAGTTAAATTTGCCCGTCCAGACACCTCCAGCTAGTCTCTCATTGGTTCTCGCTATTCCTGTTCATCTTCCGCAGAAATTGCAAACTGGGCCAAACAGGAGGTTAAAGGGACTGACTCTCCAAGTCGGGAGAGTGTTAGTAAAGCGTCTGGAATGTTGCACCCGAGTACCAGGGTACGAAAACTGAGACATATTTGAACACGTCTCCCGATCACATGGTTGATCATACTCTAGGTTCCACATGCATGTTTTAGCTGAAGGAAGAATACCTTAAACCTGGGTAGTTGAAACCCGTGGAATGGGTACCATGCAATATGACTTCAAAGGGTCTTCATTTGCTCACCGAACCTCTCCAATCCTATCACTGCTGCGTTTATGTCCCTGTACACATGCTTGATTCTCTTTCGGAGACATAGCAATCCATAGGTTTTAAGATACTTAAGAGTCAGGTACATTCTTAGGCGTTTAATATGCGGTGTTGAGTCCATTTCGTTGAGCAAGGAGTAGCTCTTGTCTATTCCATATTTGGCTTAAGGAACTTTATCTGTGCTCATTTCAATCTCTGGTTTTATGCAGCACCCCAACTCACCTTTACCCTTAAACAAGCATAAGTTGGTTTTCTAAATTTGAGACCCTGTTCTGTTCTGTAATTCAGTTCCTGTGTAGCCAAGTTTACATTCCGTGTATTACTGATATCTTATGATGTTTCTTTTTCTGTGTGACTTATTTCAGTTAGAATCATCGTACCTGAATCCACTCATTGTGCTGCTACGGGCCTGATGACATAGATTTCACTGCTGAGTGATACTGCATTGTACGTAAGTACCACAAGTTCTTTATCCATTTTTCACTTTCTGTGATATTGAACTTGTACGGTAAACGAGGTTCTTGTAAACAGAGGCGTCCCAAACTTTGGGGTGGCTGTGTCTTTTTGATTTTAATTTCCCTAAGCTATAGGACCATAAGTGGAAGTGCCCTAGGCTCTGTTGCTTTGTTTCTTAGATGTTTCAGGAAACACCATACACTTCTCCCGAGTGTCTGTTGGCAGTTTACATCCCGCCCATCAGCATAACAAGGCTCCCAGTTCTCCATGGCCTGTCCTGCCTTTCTGGATTTTACACTTTTTTCAGATGGCCCTTTTGACCGGGGGGAAGTGAGACTTCATTGTAGTGCAGATTTCCTTTGCAAGCTTGCTTGGTTGGCCAAAAAGGGCGTATGCGTTTTTTCCTGAATATATTCAGGAAAAAACGCATACGCCCTTTTTGGCCAAGTGCATCATTGTGGACGTTCTGCCTCTTTTCCTATGCTTTCAATGCAATTCCAGTCTACCTCCTGAAATCGGTTTCCTGCAATTCTGCCCCGCTTTCAAGTCCTCTTGGCAGCCTTACTTCAGTATATTTTTGGACGATAGCTGTCATTTATAACTCTGCAGGTTTGTGAATTACAGTGCCCCTGAGCTCCTTTCTTCAACTCGTTTTCTTGTGAGCTGGCCGCAACACCGCAGGATGGCTTCAGGCCCTAATCTGGTTCCGGCACGGCACGCTGAGCCTTTGGTTATTTCCTCTTCCTGGTGGGAAATGAGAGTTAAATTTGCCCGTCCAGACACCTCCAGCTAGTCTCTCATTGGTTCTCGCTATTCCTGTTCATCTTCCGCAGAAATTGCAAACTGGGCCAAACAGGAGGTTAAAGGGACTGACTCTCCAAGTGGGGAGAGTGTTAGTAAAGCGTCTGGAATGTTGCACCCGAGTACCAGGGTACGAAAACTGAGACATATTTGAACACGTCTCCCGATCACATGGTTGATCATACTCTAGGTTCCACATGCATGTTTTAGCTGAAGGAAGAATACCTTAAACCTGGGTAGTTGAAACCCGTGGAATGGGTACCATGCAATATGACTTCAAAGGGTCTTCATTTGCTCACCGAACCTCTCCAATCCTATCACTGCTGCGTTTATGTCCCTGTACACATGCTTGATTCTCTTTCGGAGACATAGCAATCCATAGGTTTTAAGATACTTAAGAGTCAGGTACATTCTTAGGCGTTTAATATGCGGTGTTGAGTCCATTTCGTTGAGCAAGGAGTAGCTCTTGTCTATTCCATATTTGGCTTAAGGAACTTTATCTGTGCTCATTTCAATCTCTGGTTTTATGCAGCACCCCAACTCACCTTTACCCTTAAACAAGCATAAGTTGGTTTTCTAAATTTGAGACCCTGTTCTGTTCTGTAATTCAGTTCCTGTGTAGCCAAGTTTACATTCCGTGTATTACTGATATCTTATGATGTTTCTTTTTCTGTGTGACTTATTTCAGTTAGAATCATCGTACCTGAATCCACTCATTGTGCTGCTACGGGCCTGATGACATAGATTTCACTGCTGAGTGATACTGCATTGTACGTAAGTACCACAAGTTCTTTATCCATTTTTCACTTTCTGTGATATTGAACTTGTACGGTAAACGAGGTTCTTGTAAACAGAGGCGTCCCAAACATTGGGGTGGCTGTGTCTTTTTGATTTTAATTTCCCTAAGCTATAGGACCATAAGTGGAAGTGCCCTAGGCTCTGTTGCTTTGTTTTTTAGATGTTTCAGGAAACACCATACACTTCTCCCGAGTGTCTGTTGGCAGTTTACATCCCGCCCATCAGCATAACAAGGCTCCCAGTTCTCCATGGCCTGTCCTGCCTTTCTGGATTTTACACTTTTTTCAGATGGCCCTTTTGACCGGGGGGAAGTGAGACTTCATTGTAGTGCAGATTTCCTTTGCAAGCTTGCTTGGTTGGCCAAAAAGGGCGTATGCGTTTTTTCCTGAATATATTCAGGAAAAAACGCATACGCCCTTTTTGGCCAAGTGCATCATTGTGGACGTTCTGCCTCTTTTCCTATGCTTTCAATGCAATTCCAGTCTACCTCCTGAAATCGGTTTCCTGCAATTCTGCCCCGCTTTCAAGTCCTCTTGGCAGCCTTACTTCAGTATATTTTTGGACGATAGCTGTCATTTATAACTCTGCAGGTTTGTGAATTACAGTGCCCCTGAGCTCCTTTCTTCAACTCGTTTTCTTGTGAGCTGGCCGCAACACCGCAGGATGGCTTCAGGCCCTAATCTGGTTCCGGCACGGCACGCTGAGCCTTTGGTTATTTCCTCTTCCTGGTGGGAAATGAGAGTTAAATTTGCCCGTCCAGACACCTCCAGCTAGTCTCTCATTGGTTCTCGCTATTCCTGTTCATCTTCCGCAGAAATTGCAAACTGGGCCAAACAGGAGGTTAAAGGGACTGACTCTCCAAGTGGGGAGAGTGTTAGTAAAGCGTCTGGAATGTTGCACCCGAGTACCAGGGTACGAAAACTGAGACATATTTGAACACGTCTCCCGATCACATGGTTGATCATACTCTAGGTTCCACATGCATGTTTTAGCTGAAGGAAGAATACCTTAAACCTGGGTAGTTGAAACCCGTGGAATGGGTACCATGCAATATGACTTCAAAGGGTCTTCATTTGCTCACCGAACCTCTCCAATCCTATCACTGCTGCGTTTATGTCCCTGTACACATGCTTGATTCTCTTTCGGAGACATAGCAATCCATAGGTTTTAAGATACTTAAGAGTCAGGTACATTCTTAGGCGTTTAATATGCGGTGTTGAGTCCATTTCGTTGAGCAAGGAGTAGCTCTTGTCTATTCCATATTTGGCTTAAGGAAATTTATCTGTGCTCATTTCAATCTCTGGTTTTATGCAGCACCCCAACTCACCTTTACCCTTAAACAAGCATAAGTTGGTTTTCTAAATTTGAGACCCTGTTCTGTTCTGTAATTCAGTTCCTGTGTAGCCAAGTTTACATTCCGTGTATTACTGATATCTTATGATGTTTCTTTTTCTGTGTGACTTATTTCAGTTAGAATCATCGTACCTGAATCCACTCATTGTGCTGCTACGGGCCTGATGACATAGATTTCACTGCTGAGTGATACTGCATTGTACGTAAGTACCACAAGTTCTTTATCCATTTTTCACTTTCTGTGATATTGAACTTGTACGGTAAACGAGGTTCTTGTAAACAGAGGCGTCCCAAACATTGGGGTGGCTGTGTCTTTTTGATTTTAATTTCCCTAAGCTATAGGACCATAAGTGGAAGTGCCCTAGGCTCTGTTGCTTTGTTTTTTAGATGTTTCAGGAAACACCATACACTTCTCCCGAGTGTCTGTTGGCAGTTTACATCCCGCCCATCAGCATAACAAGGCTCCCAGTTCTCCATGGCCTGTCCTGCCTTTCTGGATTTTACACTTTTTTCAGATGGCCCTTTTGACCGGGGGGAAGTGAGACTTCATTGTAGTGCAGATTTCCTTTGCAAGCTTGCTTGGTTGGCCAAAAAGGGCGTATGCGTTTTTTCCTGAATATATTCAGGAAAAAACGCATACGCCCTTTTTGGCCAAGTGCATCATTGTGGACGTTCTGCCTCTTTTCCTATGCTTTCAATGCAATTCCAGTCTACCTCCTGAAATCGGTTTCCTGCAATTCTGCCCCGCTTTCAAGTCCTCTTGGCAGCCTTACTTCAGTATATTTTTGGACGATAGCTGTCATTTATAACTCTGCAGGTTTGTGAATTACAGTGCCCCTGAGCTCCTTTCTTCAACTCGTTTTCTTGTGAGCTGGCCGCAACACCGCAGGATGGCTTCAGGCCCTAATCTGGTTCCGGCACGGCACGCTGAGCCTTTGGTTATTTCCTCTTCCTGGTGGGAAATGAGAGTTAAATTTGCCCGTCCAGACACCTCCAGCTAGTCTCTCATTGGTTCTCGCTATTCCTGTTCATCTTCCGCAGAAATTGCAAACTGGGCCAAACAGGAGGTTAAAGGGACTGACTCTCCAAGTCGGGAGAGTGTTAGTAAAGCGTCTGGAATGTTGCACCCGAGTACCAGGGTACGAAAACTGAGACATATTTGAACACGTCTCCCGATCACATGGTTGATCATACTCTAGGTTCCACATGCATGTTTTAGCTGAAGGAAGAATACCTTAAACCTGGGTAGTTGAAACCCGTGGAATGGGTACCATGCAATATGACTTCAAAGGGTCTTCATTTGCTCACCGAACCTCTCCAATCCTATCACTGCTGCGTTTATGTCCCTGTACACATGCTTGATTCTCTTTCGGAGACATAGCAATCCATAGGTTTTAAGATACTTAAGAGTCAGGTACATTCTTAGGCGTTTAATATGCGGTGTTGAGTCCATTTCGTTGAGCAAGGAGTAGCTCTTGTCTATTCCATATTTGGCTTAAGGAACTTTATCTGTGCTCATTTCAATCTCTGGTTTTATGCAGCACCCCAACTCACCTTTACCCTTAAACAAGCATAAGTTGGTTTTCTAAATTTGAGACCCTGTTCTGTTCTGTAATTCAGTTCCTGTGTAGCCAAGTTTACATTCCGTGTATTACTGATATCTTATGATGTTTCTTTTTCTGTGTGACTTATTTCAGTTAGAATCATCGTACCTGAATCCACTCATTGTGCTGCTACGGGCCTGATGACATAGATTTCACTGCTGAGTGATACTGCATTGTACGTAAGTACCACAAGTTCTTTATCCATTTTTCACTTTCTGTGATATTGAACTTGTACGGTAAACGAGGTTCTTGTAAACAGAGGCGTCCCAAACATTGGGGTGGCTGTGTCTTTTTGATTTTAATTTCCCTAAGCTATAGGACCATAAGTGGAAGTGCCCTAGGCTCTGTTGCTTTGTTTTTTAGATGTTTCAGGAAACACCATACACTTCTCCCGAGTGTCTGTTGGCAGTTTACATCCCGCCCATCAGCATAACAAGGCTCCCAGTTCTCCATGGCCTGTCCTGCCTTTCTGGATTTTACACTTTTTTCAGATGGCCCTTTTGACCGGGGGGAAGTGAGACTTCATTGTAGTGCAGATTTCCTTTGCAAGCTTGCTTGGTTGGCCAAAAAGGGCGTATGCGTTTTTTCCTGAATATATTCAGGAAAAAACGCATACGCCCTTTTTGGCCAAGTGCATCATTGTGGACGTTCTGCCTCTTTTCCTATGCTTTCAATGCAATTCCAGTCTACCTCCTGAAATCGGTTTCCTGCAATTCTGCCCCGCTTTCAAGTCCTCTTGGCAGCCTTACTTCAGTATATTTTTGGACGATAGCTGTCATTTATAACTCTGCAGGTTTGTGAATTACAGTGCCCCTGAGCTCCTTTCTTCAACTCGTTTTCTTGTGAGCTGGCCGCAACACCGCAGGATGGCTTCAGGCCCTAATCTGGTTCCGGCACGGCACGCTGAGCCTTTGGTTATTTCCTCTTCCTGGTGGGAAATGAGAGTTAAATTTGCCCGTCCAGACACCTCCAGCTAGTCTCTCATTGGTTCTCGCTATTCCTGTTCATCTTCCGCAGAAATTGCAAACTGGGCCAAACAGGAGGTTAAAGGGACTGACTCTCCAAGTCGGGAGAGTGTTAGTAAAGCGTCTGGAATGTTGCACCCGAGTACCAGGGTACGAAAACTGAGACATATTTGAACACGTCTCCCGATCACATGGTTGATCATACTCTAGGTTCCACATGCATGTTTTAGCTGAAGGAAGAATACCTTAAACCTGGGTAGTTGAAACCCGTGGAATGGGTACCATGCAATATGACTTCAAAGGGTCTGCATTTGCTCACCGAACCTCTCCAATCCTATCACTGCTGCGTTTATGTCCCTCTACACATGCTTGATTCTCTTTCGGAGACATAGCAATCCATAGGTTTTAAGATACTTAAGAGTCAGGTACATTCTTAGGCGTTTAATATGCGGTGTTGAGTCCATTTCGTTGAGCAAGGAGTAGCTCTTGTCTATTCCATATTTGGCTTAAGGAACTTTATCTGTGCTCATTTCAATCTCTGGTTTTATGCAGCACCCCAACTCACCTTTACCCTTAAACAAGCATAAGTTGGTTTTCTAAATTTGAGACCCTGTTCTGTTCTGTAATTCAGTTCCTGTGTAGCCAAGTTTACATTCCGTGTATTACTGATATCTTATGATGTTTCTTTTTCTGTGTGACTTATTTCAGTTAGAATCATCGTACCTGAATCCACTCATTGTGCTGCTATGGGCCTGATGACATAGATTTCACTGCTGAGTGATACTGCATTGTACGTAAGTACCACAAGTTCTTTATCCATTTTTCACTTTCTGTGATATTGAACTTGTACGGTAAACGAGGTTCTTGTAAACAGAGGCGTCCCAAACATTGGGGTGGCTGTGTCTTTTTGATTTTAATTTCCCTAAGCTATAGGACCATAAGTGGAAGTGCCCTAGGCTCTGTTGCTTTGTTTTTTAGATGTTTCAGGAAACACCATACACTTCTCCCGAGTGTCTGTTGGCAGTTTACATCCCGCCCATCAGCATAACAAGGCTCCCAGTTCTCCATGGCCTGTCCTGCCTTTCTGGATTTTACACTTTTTTCAGATGGCCCTTTTGACCGGGGGGAAGTGAGACTTCATTGTAGTGCAGATTTCCTTTGCAAGCTTGCTTGGTTGGCCAAAAAGGGCGTATGCGTTCTTTCCTGAATATATTCAGGAAAAAACGCATACGCCCTTTTTGGCCAAGTGCATCATTGTGGACGTTCTGCCTCTTTTCCTATGCTTTCAATGCAATTCCAGTCTACCTCCTGAAATCGGTTTCCTGCAATTCTGCCCCGCTTTCAAGTCCTCTTGGCAGCCTTACTTCAGTATATTTTTGGACGATAGCTGTCATTTATAACTCTGCAGGTTTGTGAATTACAGTGCCCCTGAGCTCCTTTCTTCAACTCGTTTTCTTGTGAGCTGGCCGCAACACCGCAGGATGGCTTCAGGCCCTAATCTGGTTCCGGCACGGCACGCTGAGCCTTTGGTTATTTCCTCTTCCTGGTGGGAAATGAGAGTTAAATTTGCCCGTCCAGACACCTCCAGCTAGTCTCTCATTGGTTCTCGCTATTCCTGTTCATCTTCCGCAGAAATTGCAAACTGGGCCAAACAGGAGGTTAAAGGGACTGACTCTCCAAGTCGGGAGAGTGTTAGTAAAGCGTCTGGAATGTTGCACCCGAGTACCAGGGTACGAAAACTGAGACATATTTGAACACGTCTCCCGATCACATGGTTGATCATACTCTAGGTTCCACATGCATGTTTTAGCTGAAGGAAGAATACCTTAAACCTGGGTAGTTGAAACCCGTGGAATGGGTACCATGCAATATGACTTCAAAGGGTCTGCATTTGCTCACCGAACCTCTCCAATCCTATCACTGCTGCGTTTATGTCCCTGTACACATGCTTGATTCTCTTTCGGAGACATAGCAATCCATAGGTTTTAAGATACTTAAGAGTCAGGTACATTCTTAGGCGTTTAATATGCGGTGTTGAGTCCATTTCGTTGAGCAAGGAGTAGCTCTTGTCTATTCCATATTTGGCTTAAGGAACTTTATCTGTGCTCATTTCAATCTCTGGTTTTATACAGCACCCCAACTCACCTTTACCCTTAAACAAGCATAAGTTGGTTTTCTAAATTTGAGACCCTGTTCTGTTCTGTAATTCAGTTCCTGTGTAGCCAAGTTTACATTCCGTGTATTACTGATATCTTATGATGTTTCTTTTTCTGTGTGACTTATTTCAGTTAGAATCATCGTACCTGAATCCACTCATTGTGCTGCTACGGGCCTGATGACATAGATTTCACTGCTGAGTGATACTGCATTGTACGTAAGTACCACAAGTTCTTTATCCATTTTTCACTTTCTGTGATATTGAACTTGTACGGTAAACGAGGTTCTTGTAAACAGAGGCGTCCCAAACATTGGGGTGGCTGTGTCTTTTTGATTTTAATTTCCCTAAGCTATAGGACCATAAGTGGAAGTGCCCTAGGCTCTGTTGCTTTGTTTTTTAGATGTTTCAGGAAACACCATACACTTCTCCCGAGTGTCTGTTGGCAGTTTACATCCCGCCCATCAGCATAACAAGGCTCCCAGTTCTCCATGGCCTGTCCTGCCTTTCTGGATTTTACACTTTTTTCAGATGGCCCTTTTGACCGGGGGGAAGTGAGACTTCATTGTAGTGCAGATTTCCTTTGCAAGCTTGCTTGGTTGGCCAAAAAGGGCGTATGCGTTCTTTCCTGAATATATTCAGGAAAAAACGCATACGCCCTTTTTGGCCAAGTGCATCATTGTGGACGTTCTGCCTCTTTTCCTATGCTTTCAATGCAATTCCAGTCTACCTCCTGAAATCGGTTTCCTGCAATTCTGCCCCGCTTTCAAGTCCTCTTGGCAGCCTTACTTCAGTATATTTTTGGACGATAGTTGTCATTTATAACTCTGCAGGTTTGTGAATTACAGTGCCCCTGAGCTCCTTTCTTCAACTCGTTTTCTTGTGAGCTGGCCGCAACACCGCAGGATGGCTTCAGGCCCTAATCTGGTTCCGGCACGGCACGCTGAGCCTTTGGTTATTTCCTCTTCCTGGTGGGAAATGAGAGTTAAATTTGCCCGTCCAGACACCTCCAGCTAGTCTCTCATTGGTTCTCGCTATTCCTGTTCATCTTCCGCAGAAATTGCAAACTGGGCCAAACAGGAGGTTAAAGGGACTGACTCTCCAAGTCGGGAGAGTGTTAGTAAAGCGTCTGGAATGTTGCACCCGAGTACCAGGGTACGAAAACTGAGACATATTTGAACACGTCTCCCGATCACATGGTTGATCATACTCTAGGTTCCACATGCATGTTTTAGCTGAAGGAAGAATACCTTAAACCTGGGTAGTTGAAACCCGTGGAATGGGTACCATGCAATATGACTTCAAAGGGTCTTCATTTGCTCACCGAACCTCTCCAATCCTATCACTGCTGCGTTTATGTCCCTGTACACATGCTTGATTCTCTTTCGGAGACATAGCAATCCATAGGTTTTAAGATACTTAAGAGTCAGGTACATTCTTAGGCGTTTAATATGCGGTGTTGAGTCCATTTCGTTGAGCAAGGAGTAGCTCTTGTCTATTCCATATTTGGCTTAAGGAACTTTATCTGTGCTCATTTCAATCTCTGGTTTTATGCAGCACCCCAACTCACCTTTACCCTTAAACAAGCATAAGTTGGTTTTCTAAATTTGAGACCCTGTTCTGTTCTGTAATTCAGTTCCTGTGTAGCCAAGTTTACATTCCGTGTATTACTGATATCTTATGATGTTTCTTTTTCTGTGTGACTTATTTCAGTTAGAATCATCGTACCTGAATCCACTCATTGTGCTGCTACGGGCCTGATGACATAGATTTCACTGCTGAGTGATACTGCATTGTACGTAAGTACCACAAGTTCTTTATCCATTTTTCACTTTCTGTGATATTGAACTTGTACGGTAAACGAGGTTCTTGTAAACAGAGGCGTCCCAAACATTGGGGTGGCTGTGTCTTTTTGATTTTAATTTCCCTAAGCTATAGGACCATAAGTGGAAGTGCCCTAGGCTCTGTTGCTTTGTTTTTTAGATGTTTCAGGAAACACCATACACTTCTCCCGAGTGTCTGTTGGCAGTTTACATCCCGCCCATCAGCATAACAAGGCTCCCAGTTCTCCATGGCCTGTCCTGCCTTTCTGGATTTTACACTTTTTTCAGATGGCCCTTTTGACCGGGGGGAAGTGAGACTTCATTGTAGTGCAGATTTCCTTTGCAAGCTTGCTTGGTTGGCCAAAAAGGGCGTATGCTTTCTTTCCTGAATATATTCAGGAAAAAACGCATACGCCCTTTTTGGCCAAGTGCATCATTGTGGACGTTCTGCCTCTTTTCCTATGCTTTCAATGCAATTCCAGTCTACCTCCTGAAATCGGTTTCCTGCAATTCTGCCCCGCTTTCAAGTCCTCTTGGCAGCCTTACTTCAGTATATTTTTGGACGATAGCTGTCATTTATAACTCTGCAGGTTTGTGAATTACAGTGCCCCTGAGCTCCTTTCTTCAACTCGTTTTCTTGTGAGCTGGCCGCAACACCGCAGGATGGCTTCAGGCCCTAATCTGGTTCCGGCACGGCACGCTGAGCCTTTGGTTATTTCCTCTTCCTGGTGGGAAATGAGAGTTAAATTTGCCCGTCCAGACACCTCCAGCTAGTCTCTCATTGGTTCTCGCTATTCCTGTTCATCTTCCGCAGAAATTGCAAACTGGGCCAAACAGGAGGTTAAAGGGACTGACTCTCCAAGTCGGGAGAGTGTTAGTAAAGCGTCTGGAATGTTGCACCCGAGTACCAGGGTACGAAAACTGAGACATATTTGAACACGTCTCCCGATCACATGGTTGATCATACTCTAGGTTCCACATGCATGTTTTAGCTGAAGGAAGAATACCTTAAACCTGGGTAGTTGAAACCCGTGGAATGGGTACCATGCAATATGACTTCAAAGGGTCTGCATTTGCTCACCGAACCTCTCCAATCCTATCACTGCTGCGTTTATGTCCCTGTACACATGCTTGATTCTCTTTCGGAGACATAGCAATCCATAGGTTTTAAGATACTTAAGAGTCAGGTACATTCTTAGGCGTTTAATATGCGGTGTTGAGTCCATTTCGTTGAGCAAGGAGTAGCTCTTGTCTATTCCATATTTGGCTTAAGGAACTTTATCTGTGCTCATTTCAATCTCTGGTTTTATGCAGCACCCCAACTCACCTTTACCCTTAAACAAGCATAAGTTGGTTTTCTAAATTTGAGACCCTGTTCTGTTCTGTAATTCAGTTCCTGTGTAGCCAAGTTTACATTCCGTGTATTACTGATATCTTATGATGTTTCTTTTTCTGTGTGACTTATTTCAGTTAGAATCATCGTACCTGAATCCACTCATTGTGCTGCTACGGGCCTGATGACATAGATTTCACTGCTGAGTGATACTGCATTGTACGTAAGTACCACAAGTTCTTTATCCATTTTTCACTTTCTGTGATATTGAACTTGTACGGTAAACGAGGTTCTTGTAAACAGAGGCGTCCCAAACATTGGGGTGGCTGTGTCTTTTTGATTTTAATTTCCCTAAGCTATAGGACCATAAGTGGAAGTGCCCTAGGCTCTGTTGCTTTGTTTTTTAGATGTTTCAGGAAACACCATACACTTCTCCCGAGTGTCTGTTGGCAGTTTACATCCCGCCCATCAGCATAACAAGGCTCCCAGTTCTCCATGGCCTGTCCTGCCTTTCTGGATTTTACACTTTTTTCAGATGGCCCTTTTGACCGGGGGGAAGTGAGACTTCATTGTAGTGCAGATTTCCTTTGCAAGCTTGCTTGGTTGGCCAAAAAGGGCGTATGCGTTCTTTCCTGAATATATTCAGGAAAAAACGCATACGCCCTTTTTGGCCAAGTGCATCATTGTGGACGTTCTGCCTCTTTTCCTATGCTTTCAATGCAATTCCAGTCTACCTCCTGAAATCGGTTTCCTGCAATTCTGCCCCGCTTTCAAGTCCTCTTGGCAGCCTTACTTCAGTGTATTTTTGGACGATAGTTGTCATTTATAACTCTGCAGGTTTGTGAATTACAGTGCCCCTGAGCTCCTTTCTTCAACTCGTTTTCTTGTGAGCTGGCCGCAACACCGCAGGATGGCTTCAGGCCCTAATCTGGTTCCGGCACGGCACGCTGAGCCTTTGGTTATTTCCTCTTCCTGGTGGGAAATGAGAGTTAAATTTGCCCGTCCAGACACCTCCAGCTAGTCTCTAATTGGTTCTCGCTATTCCTGTTCATCTTCCGCAGAAATTGCAAACTGGGCCAAACAGGAGGTTAAAGGGACTGACTCTCCAAGTGGGGAGAGTGTTAGTAAAGCGTCTGGAATGTTGTACCCGAGTACCAGGGTACGAAAACTGAGACATATTTGAACACGTCTCCCGATCACATGGTTGATCATACTCTAGGTTCCACATGCATGTTTTAGCTGAAGGAAGAATACCTTAAACCTGGGTAGTTGAAACCCGTGGAATGGGTACCATGCAATATGACTTCAAAGGGTCTTCATTTGCTCACCGAACCTCTCCAATCCTATCACTGCTGCGTTTATGTCCCTGTACACATGCTTGATTCTCTTTCGGAGACATAGCAATCCATAGGTTTTAAGATACTTAAGAGTCAGGTACATTCTTAGGCATTTAATATGCGGTGTTGAGTCCATTTCGTTAAGCAAGGAGTAGCTCTTGTCTATTCCATATTTGGCTTAAGGAACTTTATCTGTGCTCATTTCAATCTCTGGTTTTATGCAGCACCCCAACTCACCTTTACCCTTAAACAAGCATAAGTTGGTTTTCTAAATTTGAGATCCTGTTCTGTTCTGTAATTCAGTTCCTGTGTAGCCAAGTTTACATTCCGTGTATTACTGATATCTTATGATGTTTCTTTTTCTGTGTGACTTATTTCAGTTAGAATCATCGTACCTGAATCCACTCATTGTGCTGCTACGGGCCTGATGACATAGATTTCACTGCTGAGTGATACTGCATTGTACGTAAGTACCACAAGTTCTTTATCCATTTTTCACTTTCTGTGATATTGAACTTGTACGGTAAACGAGGTTCTTGTAAACAGAGGCGTCCCAAACATTGGGGTGGCTGTGTCTTTTTGATTTTAATTTCCCTAAGCTATAGGACCATAAGTGGAAGTGCCCTAGGCTCTGTTGCTTTGTTTTTTAGATGTTTCAGGAAACACCATACACTTCTCCCGAGTGTCTGTTGGCAGTTTACATCCCGCCCATCAGCATAACAAGGCTCCCAGTTCTCCATGGCCTGTCCTGCCTTTCTGGATTTTACACTTTTTTCAGATGGCCCTTTTGACCGGGGGGAAGTGAGACTTCATTGTAGTGCAGATTTCCTTTGCAAGCTTGCTTGGTTGGCCAAAAAGGGCGTATGCGTTCTTTCCTGAATATATTCAGGAAAAAACGCATACGCCCTTTTTGGCCAAGTGCATCATTGTGGACGTTCTGCCTCTTTTCCTATGCTTTCAATGCAATTCCAGTCTACCTCCTGAAATCGGTTTCCTGCAATTCTGCCCCGCTTTCAAGTCCTCTTGGCAGCCTTACTTCAGTATATTTTTGGACGATAGTTGTCATTTATAACTCTGCAGGTTTGTGAATTACAGTGCCCCTGAGCTCCTTTCTTCAACTCGTTTTCTTGTGAGCTGGCCGCAACACCGCAGGATGGCTTCAGGCCCTAATCTGGTTCCGGCACGGCACGCTGAGCCTTTGGTTATTTCCTCTTCCTGGTGGGAAATGAGAGTTAAATTTGCCCGTCCAGACACCTCCAGCTAGTCTCTCATTGGTTCTCGCTATTCCTGTTCATCTTCCGCAGAAATTGCAAACTGGGCCAAACAGGAGGTTAAAGGGACTGACTCTCCAAGTCGGGAGAGTGTTAGTAAAGCGTCTGGAATGTTGCACCCGAGTACCAGGGTACGAAAACTGAGACATATTTGAACACGTCTCCCGATCACATGGTTGATCATACTCTAGGTTCCACATGCATGTTTTAGCTGAAGGAAGAATACCTTAAACCTGGGTAGTTGAAACCCGTGGAATGGGTACCATGCAATATGACTTCAAAGGGTCTTCATTTGCTCACCGAACCTCTCCAATCCTATCACTGCTGCGTTTATGTCCCTGTACACATGCTTGATTCTCTTTCGGAGACATAGCAATCCATAGGTTTTAAGATACTTAAGAGTCAGGTACATTCTTAGGCGTTTAATATGCGGTGTTGAGTCCATTTCGTTGAGCAAGGAGTAGCTCTTGTCTATTCCATATTTGGCTTAAGGAACTTTATCTGTGCTCATTTCAATCTCTGGTTTTATGCAGCACCCCAACTCACCTTTACCCTTAAACAAGCATAAGTTGGTTTTCTAAATTTGAGACCCTGTTCTGTTCTGTAATTCAGTTCCTGTGTAGCCAAGTTTACATTCCGTGTATTACTGATATCTTATGATGTTTCTTTTTCTGTGTGACTTATTTCAGTTAGAATCATCGTACCTGAATCCACTCATTGTGCTGCTACGGGCCTGATGACATAGATTTCACTGCTGAGTGATACTGCATTGTACGTAAGTACCACAAGTTCTTTATCCATTTTTCACTTTCTGTGATATTGAACTTGTACGGTAAACGAGGTTCTTGTAAACAGAGGCGTCCCAAACATTGGGGTGGCTGTGTCTTTTTGATTTTAATTTCCCTAAGCTATAGGACCATAAGTGGAAGTGCCCTAGGCTCTGTTGCTTTGTTTTTTAGATGTTTCAGGAAACACCATACACTTCTCCCGAGTGTCTGTTGGCAGTTTACATCCCGCCCATCAGCATAACAAGGCTCCCAGTTCTCCATGGCCTGTCCTGCCTTTCTGGATTTTACACTTTTTTCAGATGGCCCTTTTGACCGGGGGGAAGTGAGACTTCATTGTAGTGCAGATTTCCTTTGCAAGCTTGCTTGGTTGGCCAAAAAGGGCGTATGCGTTCTTTCCTGAATATATTCAGGAAAAAACGCATACGCCCTTTTTGGCCAAGTGCATCATTGTGGACGTTCTGCCTCTTTTCCTATGCTTTCAATGCAATTCCAGTCTACCTCCTGAAATCGGTTTCCTGCAATTCTGCCCCGCTTTCAAGTCCTCTTGGCAGCCTTACTTCAGTGTATTTTTGGACGATAGTTGTCATTTATAACTCTGCAGGTTTGTGAATTACAGTGCCCCTGAGCTCCTTTCTTCAACTCGTTTTCTTGTGAGCTGGCCGCAACACCGCAGGATGGCTTCAGGCCCTAATCTGGTTCCGGCATGGCACGCTGAGCCTTTGGTTATTTCCTCTTCCTGGTGGGAAATGAGAGTTAAATTTGCCCGTCCAGACACCTCCAGCTAGTCTCTCATTGGTTCTCGCTATTCCTGTTCATCTTCCGCAGAAATTGCAAACTGGGCCAAACAGGAGGTTAAAGGGACTGACTCTCCAAGTGGGGAGAGTGTTAGTAAAGCGTCTGGAATGTTGTACCCGAGTACCAGGGTACGAAAACTGAGACATATTTGAACACGTCTCCCGATCACATGGTTGATCATACTCTAGGTTCCACATGCATGTTTTAGCTGAAGGAAGAATACCTTAAACCTGGGTAGTTGAAACCCGTGGAATGGGTACCATGCAATATGACTTCAAAGGGTCTTCATTTGCTCACCGAACCTCTCCAATCCTATCACTGCTGCGTTTATGTCCCTGTACACATGCTTGATTCTCTTTCGGAGACATAGCAATCCATAGGTTTTAAGATACTTAAGAGTCAGGTACATTCTTAGGCATTTAATATGCGGTGTTGAGTCCATTTCGTTAAGCAAGGAGTAGCTCTTGTCTATTCCATATTTGGCTTAAGGAACTTTATCTGTGCTCATTTCAATCTCTGGTTTTATGCAGCACCCCAACTCACCTTTACCCTTAAACAAGCATAAGTTGGTTTTCTAAATTTGAGATCCTGTTCTGTTCTGTAATTCAGTTCCTGTGTAGCCAAGTTTACATTCCGTGTATTACTGATATCTTATGATGTTTCTTTTTCTGTGTGACTTATTTCAGTTAGAATCATCGTACCTGAATCCACTCATTGTGCTGCTACGGGCCTGATGACATAGATTTCACTGCTGAGTGATACTGCATTGTACGTAAGTACCACAAGTTCTTTATCCATTTTTCACTTTCTGTGATATTGAACTTGTACGGTAAACGAGGTTCTTGTAAACAGAGGCGTCCCAAACATTGGGGTGGCTGTGTCTTTTTGATTTTAATTTCCCTAAGCTATAGGACCATAAGTGGAAGTGGCCTAGGCTCTGTTGCTTTGTTTTTTAGATGTTTCAGGAAACACCATACACTTCTCCCGAGTGTCTGTTGGCAGTTTACATCCCGCCCATCAGCATAACAAGGCTCCCAGTTCTCCATGGCCTGTCCTGCCTTTCTGGATTTTACACTTTTTTCAGATGGCCCTTTTGACCGGGGGGAAGTGAGACTTCATTGTAGTGCAGATTTCCTTTGCAAGCTTGCTTGGTTGGCCAAAAAGGGCGTATGCGTTCTTTCCTGAATATATTCAGGAAAAAACGCATACGCCCTTTTTGGCCAAGTGCATCATTGTGGACGTTCTGCCTCTTTTCCTATGCTTTCAATGCAATTCCAGTCTACCTCCTGAAATCGGTTTCCTGCAATTCTGCCCCGCTTTCAAGTCCTCTTGGCAGCCTTACTTCAGTATATTTTTGGACGATAGTTGTCATTTATAACTCTGCAGGTTTGTGAATTACAGTGCCCCTGAGCTCCTTTCTTCAACTCGTTTTCTTGTGAGCTGGCCGCAACACCGCAGGATGGCTTCAGGCCCTAATCTGGTTCCGGCACGGCACGCTGAGCCTTTGGTTATTTCCTCTTCCTGGTGGGAAATGAGAGTTAAATTTGCCCGTCCAGACACCTCCAGCTAGTCTCTCATTGGTTCTCGCTATTCCTGTTCATCTTCCGCAGAAATTGCAAACTGGGCCAAACAGGAGGTTAAAGGGACTGACTCTCCAAGTGGGGAGAGTGTTATTAAAGGGTCTGGAATGTTGCACCCGAGTACCAGGGTACGAAAACTGAGACATATTTGAACACGTCTCCCGATCACATGGTTGATCATACTCTAGGTTCCACATGCATGTTTTAGCTGAAGGAAGAATACCTTAAACCTGGGTAGTTGAAACCCGTGGAATGGGTACCATGCAATATGACTTCAAAGGGTCTTCATTTGCTCACCGAACCTCTCCAATCCTATCACTGCTGCGTTTATGTCCCTGTACACATGCTTGATTCTCTTTCGGAGACATAGCAATCCATAGGATTTAAGATACTTAAGAGTCAGGTACATTCTTAGGCATTTAATATGCGGTGTTGAGTCCATTTCGTTGAGCAAGGAGTAGCTCTTGTCTATTCCATATTTGGCTTAAGGAACTTTATCTGTGCTCATTTCAATCTCTGGTTTTATGCAGCACCCCAACTCACCTTTACCCTTAAACAAGCATAAGTTGGTTTTCTAAATTTGAGACCCTGTTCTGTTCTGTAATTCAGTTCCTGTGTAGCCAAGTTTACATTCCGTGTTTTACTGATATCTTATGATGTTTCTTTTTCTGTGTGACTTATTTCAGTTAGAATCATCGTACCTGAATCCACTCATTGTGCTGCTACGGGCCTGATGACATAGATTTCACTGCTGAGTGATACTGCATTGTACGTAAGTACCACAAGTTCTTTATCCATTTTTCACTTTCTGTGATATTGAACTTGTACGGTAAACGAGGTTCTTGTAAACAGAGGCGTCCCAAACATTGGGGTGGCTGTGTCTTTTTGATTTTAATTTCCCTAAGCTATAGGACCATAAGTGGAAGTGGCCTAGGCTCTGTTGCTTTGTTTTTTAGATGTTTCAGGAAACACCATACACTTCTCCCGAGTGTCTGTTGGCAGTTTACATCCCGCCCATCAGCATAACAAGGCTCCCAGTTCTCCATGGCCTGTCCTGCCTTTCTGGATTTTACACTTTTTTCAGATGGCCCTTTTGACCGGGGGGAAGTGAGACTTCATTGTAGTGCAGATTTCCTTTGCAAGCTTGCTTGGTTGGCCAAAAAGGGCGTATGCGTTCTTTCCTGAATATATTCAGGAAAAAACGCATACGCCCTTTTTGGCCAAGTGCATCATTGTGGACGTTCTGCCTCTTTTCCTATGCTTTCAATGCAATTCCAGTCTACCTCCTGAAATCGGTTTCCTGCAATTCTGCCCCGCTTTCAAGTCCTCTTGGCAGCCTTACTTCAGTATATTTTTGGACGATAGTTGTCATTTATAACTCTGCAGGTTTGTGAATTACAGTGCCCCTGAGCTCCTTTCTTCAACTCGTTTTCTTGTGAGCTGGCCGCAACACCGCAGGATGGCTTCAGGCCCTAATCTGGTTCCGGCACGGCACGCTGAGCCTTTGGTTATTTCCTCTTCCTGGTGGGAAATGAGAGTTAAATTTGCCCGTCCAGACACCTCCAGCTAGTCTCTCATTGGTTCTCGCTATTCCTGTTCATCTTCCGCAGAAATTGCAAACTGGGCCAAACAGGAGGTTAAAGGGACTGACTCTCCAAGTCGGGAGAGTGTTAGTAAAGCGTCTGGAATGTTGCACCCGAGTACCAGGGTACGAAAACTGAGACATATTTGAACACGTCTCCCGATCACATGGTTGATCATACTCTAGGTTCCACATGCATGTTTTAGCTGAAGGAAGAATACCTTAAACCTGGGTAGTTGAAACCCGTGGAATGGGTACCATGCAATATGACTTCAAAGGGTCTTCATTTGCTCACCGAACCTCTCCAATCCTATCACTGCTGCGTTTATGTCCCTGTACACATGCTTGATTCTCTTTCGGAGACATAGCAATCCATAGGTTTTAAGATACTTAAGAGTCAGGTACATTCTTAGGCGTTTAATATGCGGTGTTGAGTCCATTTCGTTGAGCAAGGAGTAGCTCTTGTCTATTCCATATTTGGCTTAAGGAACTTTATCTGTGCTCATTTCAATCTCTGGTTTTATGCAGCACCCCAACTCACCTTTACCCTTAAACAAGCATAAGTTGGTTTTCTAAATTTGAGACCCTGTTCTGTTCTGTAATTCAGTTCCTGTGTAGCCAAGTTTACATTCCGTGTATTACTGATATCTTATGATGTTTCTTTTTCTGTGTGACTTATTTCAGTTAGAATCATCGTACCTGAATCCACTCATTGTGCTGCTACGGGCCTGATGACATAGATTTCACTGCTGAGTGATACTGCATTGTACGTAAGTACCACAAGTTCTTTATCCATTTTTCACTTTCTGTGATATTGAACTTGTACGGTAAACGAGGTTCTTGTAAACAGAGGCGTCCCAAACATTGGGGTGGCTGTGTCTTTTTGATTTTAATTTCCCTAAGCTATAGGACCATAAGTGGAAGTGGCCTAGGCTCTGTTGCTTTGTTTTTTAGATGTTTCAGGAAACACCATACACTTCTCCCGAGTGTCTGTTGGCAGTTTACATCCCGCCCATCAGCATAACAAGGCTCCCAGTTCTCCATGGCCTGTCCTGCCTTTCTGGATTTTACACTTTTTTCAGATGGCCCTTTTGACCGGGGGGAAGTGAGACTTCATTGTAGTGCAGATTTCCTTTGCAAGCTTGCTTGGTTGGCCAAAAAGGGCGTATGCGTTCTTTCCTGAATATATTCAGGAAAAAACGCATACGCCCTTTTTGGCCAAGTGCATCATTGTGGACGTTCTGCCTCTTTTCCTATGCTTTCAATGCAATTCCAGTCTACCTCCTGAAATCGGTTTCCTGCAATTCTGCCCCGCTTTCAAGTCCTCTTGGCAGCCTTACTTCAGTGTATTTTTGGACGATAGCTGTCATTTATAACTCTGCAGGTTTGTGAATTACAGTGCCCCTGAGCTCCTTTCTTCAACTCGCTTTCTTGTGAGCTGGCCGCAACACCGCAGGATGGCTTCAGGCCCTAATCTGGTTCCGGCACGGCACGCTGAGCCTTTGGTTATTTCCTCTTCCTGGTGGGAAATGAGAGTTAAATTTGCCCGTCCAGACACCTCCAGCTAGTCTCTCATTGGTTCTCGCTATTCCTGTTCATCTTCCGCAGAAATTGCAAACTGGGCCAAACAGGAGGTTAAAGGGACAGACTCTCCAAGTGGGGAGAGTGTTAGTAAAGCGTCTGGAATGTTGCACCCGAGTACCAGGGTACGAAAACTGAGACATATTTGAACACGTCTCCCGATCACATGGTTGATCATACTCTAGGTTCCACATGCATGTTTTAGCTGAAGGAAGAATGCCTTAAACCTGGGTAGTTGAAACCCGTGGAATGGGTACCATGCAATATGACTTCAAAGGGTCTTCATTTGCTCACCGAACCTCTCCAATCCTATCACTGCTGCGTTTATGTCCCTGTACACATGCTTGATTCTCTTTCGGAGACATAGCAATCCATAGGTTTTAAGATACTTAAGAGTCAGGTACATTCTTAGGCGTTTAATATGCG
This sequence comes from Globicephala melas, assembly GCF_963455315.2. Taxonomy (NCBI): domain Eukaryota; kingdom Metazoa; phylum Chordata; class Mammalia; order Artiodactyla; family Delphinidae; genus Globicephala; species Globicephala melas. Next base: position 28,954 of record NW_027207929.1, on the reverse strand, counting down.
GTGTTGAGTCCATTTCGTTGAGCAAGGAGTAGCTCTTGTCTATTCCATATTTGGCTTAAGGAACTTTATCTGTGCTCATTTCAATCTCTGGTTTTATGCAGCACCCCAACTCACCTTTACCCTTAAACAAGCATAAGTTGGTTTTCTAAATTTGAGACCCTGTTCTGTTCTGTAATTCAGTTCCTGTGTAGCCAAGTTTACATTCCGTGTATTACTGATATGTTATGATGTTTCTTTTTCTGTGTGACTTATTTCAGTTAGAATCATCGTACCTGAATCCACTCATTGTGCTGCTACGGGCCTGATGGCATAGATTTCACTGCTGAGTGATACTGCATTGTACGTAAGTACCACAAGTTCTTTATCCATTTTTCACTTTCTGTGATATTGAACTTGTACGGTAAACGAGGTTCTTGTAAACAGAGGCGTCCCAAACATTGGGGTGGCTGTGTCTTTTTGATTTTAATTTCCCTAAGCTATAGGACCATAAGTGGAAGTGCCCTAGGCTCTGTTGCTTTGTTTTTTAGATGTTTCAGGAAACACCATACACTTCTCCCGAGTGTCTGTTGGCAGTTTACATCCCGCCCATCAGCATAACAAGGCTCCCAGTTCTCCATGGCCTGTCCTGCCTTTCTGGATTTTACACTTTTTTCAGATGGCCCTTTTGACCGGGGGGAAGTGAGACTTCATTGTAGTGCAGATTTCCTTTGCAAGCTTGCTTGGTTGGCCAAAAAGGGCGTATGCGTTTTTTCCTGAATATATTCAGGAAAAAACGCATACGCCCTTTTTGGCCAAGTGCATCATTGTGGACGTTCTGCCTCTTTTCCTATGCTTTCAATGCAAATCCAGTCTACCTCCTGAAATCGGTTTCCTGCAATTCTGCCCCGCTTTCAAGTCCTCTTGGCAGCCTTACTTCAGTATATTTTTGGACGATAGCTGTCATTTATAACTCTGCAGGTTTGTGAATTACAGTGCCCCTGAGCTCCATTCTTCAACTCGCTTTCTTGTGAGCTGGCCGCAACACCGCAGGATGGCTTCAGGCCCTAATCTGGTTCCGGCACGGCACGCTGAGCCTTTGGTTATTTCCTCTTCCTGGTGGGAAATGAGAGTTAAATTTGCCCGTCCAGACACCTCCAGCTAGTCTCTCATTGGTTCTCGCTATTCCTGTTCATCTTCCGCAGAAATTGCAAACTGGGCCAAACAGGAGGTTAAAGGGACTGACTCTCCAAGTCGGGAGAGTGTTAGTAAAGCGTCTGGAATGTTGCACCCGAGTACCAGGGTACGAAAACTGAGACATATTTGAACACGTCTCCCGATCACATGGTTGATCATACTCTAGGTTCCACATGCATGTTTTAGCTGAAGGAAGAATACCTTAAACCTGGGTAGTTGAAACCCGTGGAATGGGTACCATGCAATATGACTTCAAAGGGTCTTCATTTGCTCACCGAACCTCTCCAATCCTATCACTGCTGCGTTTATGTCCCTGTACACATGCTTGATTCTCTTTCGGAGACATAGCAATCCATAGGTTTTAAGATACTTAAGAGTCAGGTACATTCTTAGGCGTTTAATATGCGGTGTTGAGTCCATTTCGTTGAGCAAGGAGTAGCTCTTGTCTATTCCATATTTGGCTTAAGGAACTTTATCTGTGCTCATTTCAATCTCTGGTTTTATGCAGCACCCCAACTCACCTTTACCCTTAAACAAGCATAAGTTGGTTTTCTAAATTTGAGACCCTGTTCTGTTCTGTAATTCAGTTCCTGTGTAGCCAAGTTTACATTCCGTGTATTACTGATATCTTATGATGTTTCTTTTTCTGTGTGACTTATTTCAGTTAGAATCATCGTACCTGAATCCACTCATTGTGCTGCTACGGGCCTGATGACATAGATTTCACTGCTGAGTGATACTGCATTGTTCGTAAGTACCACAAGTTCTTTATCCATTTTTCACTTTCTGTGATATTGAACTTGTACGGTAAACGAGGTTCTTGTAAACAGAGGCGTCCCAAACATTGGGGTGGCTGTGTCTTTTTGATTTTAATTTCCCTAAGCTATAGGACCATAAGTGGAAGTGGCCTAGGCTCTGTTGCTTTGTTTTTTAGATGTTTCAGGAAACAGCATACACTTCTCCCGAGTGTCTGTTGGCAGTTTACATCCCGCCCATCAGCATAACAAGGCTCCCAGTTCTCCATGGCCTGTCCTGCCTTTCTGGATTTTACACTTTTTTCAGATGGCCCTTTTGACCGTGGGGAAGTGAGACTTCATTGTAGTGCAGATTTCCTTTGCAAGCTTGCTTGGTTGGCCAAAAAGGGCGTATGCGTTTTTTCCTGAATATATTCAGGAAAAAACGCATACGCCCTTTTTGGCCAAGTGCATCATTGTGGACGTTCTGCCTCTTTTCCTATGCTTTCAATGCAAATCCAGTCTACCTCCTGAAATCGGTTTCCTGCAATTCTGCCCCGCTTTCAAGTCCTCTTGGCAGCCTTACTTCAGTATATTTTTGGACGATAGCTGTCATTTATAACTCTGCAGGTTTGTGAATTACAGTGCCCCTGAGCTCCTTTCTTCAACTCGCTTTCTTGTGAGCTGGCCGCAACACCGCAGGATGGCTTCAGGCCCTAATCTGGTTCCGGCACGGCACGCTGAGCCTTTGGTTATTTCCTCTTCCTGGTGGGAAATGAGAGTTAAATTTGCCCGTCCAGACACCTCCAGCTAGTCTCTCATTGGTTCTCGCTATTCCTGTTCATCTTCCGCAGAAATTGCAAACTGGGCCAAACAGGAGGTTAAAGGGACTGACTCTCCAAGTCGGGAGAGTGTTAGTAAAGCGTCTGGAATGTTGCACCCGAGTACCAGGGTACGAAAACTGAGACATATTTGAACACGTCTCCCGATCACATGGTTGATCATACTCTAGGTTCCACATGCATGTTTTAGCTGAAGGAAGAATACCTTAAACCTGGGTAGTTGAAACCCGTGGAATGGGTACCATGCAATATGACTTCAAAGGGTCTTCATTTGCTCACCGAACCTCTCCAATCCTATCACTGCTGCGTTTATGTCCCTGTACACATGCTTGATTCTCTTTCGGAGACATAGCAATCCATAGGTTTTAAGATACTTAAGAGTCAGGTACATTCTTAGGCGTTTAATATGCGGTGTTGAGTCCATTTCGTTGAGCAAGGAGTAGCTCTTGTCTATTCCATATTTGGCTTAAGGAACTTTATCTGTGCTCATTTCAATCTCTGGTTTTATGCAGCACCCCAACTCACCTTTACCCTTAAACAAGCATAAGTTGGTTTTCTAAATTTGAGACCCTGTTCTGTTCTGTAATTCAGTTCCTGTGTAGCCAAGTTTACATTCCGTGTATTACTGATATCTTATGATGTTTCTTTTTCTGTGTGACTTATTTCAGTTAGAATCATCGTACCTGAATCCACTCATTGTGCTGCTACGGGCCTGATGACATAGATTTCACTGCTGAGTGATACTGCATTGTACGTAAGTACCACAAGTTCTTTATCCATTTTTCACTTTCTGTGATATTGAACTTGTACGGTAAACGAGGTTCTTGTAAACAGAGGCGTCCCAAACATTGGGGTGGCTGTGTCTTTTTGATTTTAATTTCCCTAAGCTATAGGACCATAAGTGGAAGTGGCCTAGGCTCTGTTGCTTTGTTTTTTAGATGTTTCAGGAAACACCATACACTTCTCCCGAGTGTCTGTTGGCAGTTTACATCCCGCCCATCAGCATAACAAGGCTCCCAGTTCTCCATGGCCTGTCCTGCCTTTCTGGATTTTACACTTTTTTCAGATGGCCCTTTTGACCGGGGGGAAGTGAGACTTCATTGTAGTGCAGATTTCCTTTGCAAGCTTGCTTGGTTGGCCAAAAAGGGCGTATGCGTTTTTTCCTGAATATATTCAGGAAAAAACGCATACGCCCTTTTTGGCCAAGTGCATCATTGTGGACGTTCTGCCTCTTTTCCTATGCTTTCAATGCAATTCCAGTCTACCTCCTGAAATCGGTTTCCTGCAATTCTGCCCCGCTTTCAAGTCCTCTTGGCAGCCTTACTTCAGTATATTTTTGGACGATAGCTGTCATTTATAACTCTGCAGGTTTGTGAATTACAGTGCCCCTGAGCTCCTTTCTTCAACTCGTTTTCTTGTGAGCTGGCCGCAACACCGCAGGATGGCTTCAGGCCCTAATCTGGTTCCGGCACGGCACGCTGAGCCTTTGGTTATTTCCTCTTCCTGGTGGGAAATGAGAGTTAAATTTGCCCGTCCAGCCACCTCCAGCTAGTCTCTCATTGGTTCTCGCTATTCCTGTTCATCTTCCGCAGAAATTGCAAACTGGGCCAAACAGGAGGTTAAAGGGACTGACTCTCCAAGTCGGGAGAGTGTTAGTAAAGCGTCTGGAATGTTGCACCCGAGTACCAGGGTACGAAAACTGAGACATATTTGAACACGTCTCCCGATCACATGGTTGATCATACTCTAGGTTCCACATGCATGTTTTAGCTGAAGGAAGAATACCTTAAACCTGGGTAGTTGAAACCCGTGGAATGGGTACCATGCAATATGACTTCAAAGGGTCTTCATTTGCTCACCGAACCTCTCCAATCCTATCACTGCTGCGTTTATGTCCCTGTACACATGCTTGATTCTCTTTCGGAGACATAGCAATCCATAGGTTTTAAGATACTTAAGAGTCAGGTACATTCTTAGGCGTTTAATATGCGGTGTTGAGTCCATTTCGTTGAGCAAGGAGTAGCTCTTGTCTATTCCATATTTGGCTTAAGGAACTTTATCTGTGCTCATTTCAATCTCTGGTTTTATGCAGCACCCCAACTCACCTTTACCCTTAAACAAGCATAAGTTGGTTTTCTAAATTTGAGACCCTGTTCTGTTCTGTAATTCAGTTCCTGTGTAGCCAAGTTTACATTCCGTGTATTACTGATATCTTATGATGTTTCTTTTTCTGTGTGACTTATTTCAGTTAGAATCATCGTACCTGAATCCACTCATTGTGCTGCTACGGGCCTGATGACATAGATTTCACTGCTGAGTGATACTGCATTGTACGTAAGTACCACAAGTTCTTTATCCATTTTTCACTTTCTGTGATATTGAACTTGTACGGTAAACGAGGTTCTTGTAAACAGAGGCGTCCCAAACATTGGGGTGGCTGTGTCTTTTTGATTTTAATTTCCCTAAGCTATAGGACCATAAGTGGAAGTGCCCTAGGCTCTGTTGCTTTGTTTTTTAGATGTTTCAGGAAACACCATACACTTCTCCCGAGTGTCTGTTGGCAGTTTACATCCCGCCCATCAGCATAACAAGGCTCCCAGTTCTCCATGGCCTGTCCTGCCTTTCTGGATTTTACACTTTTTTCAGATGGCCCTTTTGACCAGGGGGAAGTGAGACTTCATTGTAGTGCAGATTTCCTTTGCAAGCTTGCTTGGTTGGCCAAAAAGGGCGTATGCGTTTTTTCCTGAATATATTCAGGAAAAAACGCATACGCCCTTTTTGGCCAAGTGCATCATTGTGGACGTTCTGCCTCTTTTCCTATGCTTTCAATGCAATTCCAGTCTACCTCCTGAAATCGGTTTCCTGCAATTCTGCCCCGCTTTCAAGTCCTCTTGGCAGCCTTACTTCAGTATATTTTTGGACGATAGTTGTCATTTATAACTCTGCAGGTTTGTGAATTACAGTGCCCCTGAGCTCCTTTCTTCAACTCGTTTTCTTGTGAGCTGGCCGCAACACCGCAGGATGGCTTCAGGCCCTAATCTGGTTCCGGCACGGCACGCTGAGCCTTTGGTTCTTTCCTCTTCCTGGTGGGAAATGAGAGTTAAATTTGCCCGTCCAGACACCTCCAGCTAGTCTCTCATTGGTTCTCGCTATTCCTGTTCATCTTCCACAGAAATTGCAAACTGGGCCAAACAGGAGGTTAAAGGGACTGACTCTCCAAGTGGGGAGAGTGTTAGTAAAGCGTCTGGAATGTTGCACCCGAGTACCAGGGTACGAAAACTGAGACATATTTGAACACGTCTCCCGATCACATGGTTGATCATACTCTAGGTTCCACATGCATGTTTTAGCTGAAGGAAGAATACCTTAAACCTGGGTAGTTGAAACCCGTGGAATGGGTACCATGCAATATGACTTCAAAGGGTCTTCATTTGCTCACCGAACCTCTCCAATCCTATCACTGCTGCGTTTATGTCCCTGTACACATGCTTGATTCTCTTTCGGAGACATAGCAATCCATAGGTTTTAAGATACTTAAGAGTCAGGTACATTCTTAGGCGTTTAATATGCGGTGTTGAGTCCATTTCGTTGAGCAAGGAGTAGCTCTTGTCTATTCCATATTTGGCTTAAGGAACTTTATCTGTGCTCATTTCAATCTCTGGTTTTATGCAGCACCCCAACTCACCTTTACCCTTAAACAAGCATAAGTTGGTTTTCTAAATTTGAGACCCTGTTCTGTTCTGTAATTCAGTTCCTGTGTAGCCAAGTTTACATTCCGTGTATTACTGATATCTTATGATGTTTCTTTTTCTGTGTGACTTATTTCAGTTAGAATCATCGTACCTGAATCCACTCATTGTGCTGCTACGGGCCTGATGACATAGATTTCACTGCTGAGTGATACTGCATTGTACGTAAGTACCACAAGTTCTTTATCCATTTTTCACTTTCTGTGATATTGAACTTGTACGGTAAACGAGGTTCTTGTAAACAGAGGCGTCCCAAACATTGGGGTGGCTGTGTCTTTTTGATTTTAATTTCCCTAAGCTATAGGACCATAAGTGGAAGTGGCCTAGGCTCTGTTGCTTTGTTTTTTAGATGTTTCAGGAAACACCATACACTTCTCCCGAGTGTCTGTTGGCAGTTTACATCCCGCCCATCAGCATAACAAGGCTCCCAGTTCTCCATGGCCTGTCCTGCCTTTCTGGATTTTACACTTTTTTCAGATGGCCCTTTTGACCGGGGGGAAGTGAGACTTCATTGTAGTGCAGATTTCCTTTGCAAGCTTGCTTGGTTGGCCAAAAAGGGCGTATGCGTTTTTTCCTGAATATATTCAGGAAAAAACGCATACGCCCTTTTTGGCCAAGTGCATCATTGTGGACGTTCTGCCTCTTTTCCTATGCTTTCAATGCAATTCCAGTCTACCTCCTTAAATCGGTTTCCTGCAATTCTGCCCCGCTTTCAAGTCCTCTTGGCAGCCTTACTTCAGTATATTTTTGGACGATAGCTGTCATTTATAACTCTGCAGGTTTGTGAATTACAGTGCCCCTGAGCTCCTTTCTTCAACTCGCTTTCTTGTGAGCTGGCCGCAACACCGCAGGATGGCTTCAGGCCCTAATCTGGTTCCGGCACGGCACGCTGAGCCTTTGGTTATTTCCTCTTCCTGGTGGGAAATGAGAGTTAAATTTGCCCGTCCAGACACCTCCAGCTAGTCTCTCATTGGTTCTCGCTATTCCTGTTCATCTTCCGCAGAAATTGCAAACTGGGCCAAACAGGAGGTTAAAGGGACTGACTCTCCAAGTCGGGAGAGTGTTAGTAAAGCGTCTGGAATGTTGCACCCGAGTACCAGGGTACGAAAACTGAGACATATTTGAACACGTCTCCCGATCACATGGTTGATCATTCTCTAGGTTCCACATGCATGTTTTAGCTGAAGGAAGAATACCTTAAACCTGGGTAGTTGAAACCCGTGGAATGGGTACCATGCAATATGACTTCAAAGGGTCTTCATTTGCTCACCGAACCTCTCCAATCCTATCACTGCTGCGTTTATGTCCCTGTACACATGCTTGATTCTCTTTCGGAGACATAGCAATCCATAGGTTTTAAGATACTTAAGAGTCAGGTACATTCTTAGGCGTTTAATATGCGATGTTGAGTCCATTTCGTTGAGCAAGGAGTAGCTCTTGTCTATTCCATATTTGGCTTAAGGAACTTTATCTGTGCTCATTTCAATCTCTGGTTTTATGCAGCACCCCAACTCACCTTTACCCTTAAACAAGCATAAGTTGGTTTTCTAAATTTGAGACCCTGTTCTGTTCTGTAATTCAGTTCCTGTGTAGCCAAGTTTACATTCCGTGTATTACTGATATCTTATGATGTTTCTTTTTCTGTGTGACTTATTTCAGTTAGAATCATCGTACCTGAATCCACTCATTGTGCTGCTACGGGCCTGATGACATAGATTTCACTGCTGAGTGATACTGCATTGTACGTAAGTACCACAAGTTCTTTATCCATTTTTCACTTTCTGTGATATTGAACTTGTACGGTAAACGAGGTTCTTGTAAACAGAGGCGTCCCAAACATTGGGGTGGCTGTGTCTTTTTGATTTTAATTTCCCTAAGCTATAGGACCATAAGTGGAAGTGCCCTAGGCTCTGTTGCTTTGTTTTTTAGATGTTTCAGGAAACACCATACACTTCTCCCGAGTGTCTGTTGGCAATTTACATCCCGCCCATCAGCATAACAAGGCTCCCAGTTCTCCATGGCCTGTCCTGCCTTTCTGGATTTTACACTTTTTTCAGATGGCCCTTTTGACCGGGGGGAAGTGAGACTTCATTGTAGTGCAGATTTCCTTTGCAAGCTTGCTTGGTTGGCCAAAAAGGGCGTATGCGTTTTTTCCTGAATATATTCAGGAAAAAACGCATACGCCCTTTTTGGCCAAGTGCATCATTGTGGACGTTCTGCCTCTTTTCCTATGCTTTCAGTGCAATTCCAGTCTACCTCCTGAAATCGGTTTCCTGCAATTCTGCCCCGCTTTCAAGTCCTCTTGGCAGCCTTACTTCAGTATATTTTTGGACGATAGCTGTCATTTATAACTCTGCAGGTTTGTGAATTACAGTGCCCCTGAGCTCCTTTCTTCAACTCGCTTTCTTGTGAGCTGGCCGCAACACCGCAGGATGGCTTCAGGCCCTAATCTGGTTCCGGCACGGCACGCTGAGCCTTTGGTTATTTCCTCTTCCTGGTGGGAAATGAGAGTTAAATTTGCCCGTCCAGACACCTCCAGCTAGTCTCTCATTGGTTCTCGCTATTCCTGTTCATCTTCCGCAGAAATTGCAAACTGGGCCAAACAGGAGGTTAAAGGGACTGACTCTCCAAGTCGGGAGAGTGTTAGTAAAGCGTCTGGAATGTTGCACCCGAGTACCAGGGTACGAAAACTGAGACATATTTGAACACGTCTCCCGATCACATGGTTGATCATACTCTAGGTTCCACATGCATGTTTTAGCTGAAGGAAGAATACCTTAAACCTGGGTAGTTGAAACCCGTGGAATGGGTACCATGCAATATGACTTCAAAGGGTCTTCATTTGCTCACCGAACCTCTCCAATCCTATCACTGCTGCGTTTATGTCCCTGTACACATGCTTGATTCTCTTTCGGAGACATAGCAATCCATAGGTTTTAAGATACTTAAGAGTCAGGTACATTCTTAGGCGTTTAATATGCGGTGTTGAGTCCATTTCGTTGAGCAAGGAGTAGCTCTTGTCTATTCCATATTTGGCTTAAGGAACTTTATCTGTGCTCATTTCAATCTCTGGTTTTATGCAGCACCCCAACTCACCTTTACCCTTAAACAAGCATAAGTTGGTTTTCTAAATTTGAGACCCTGTTCTGTTCTGTAATTCAGTTCCTGTGTAGCCAAGTTTACATTCCGTGTATTACTGATATCTTATGATGTTTCTTTTTCTGTGTGACTTATTTCAGTTAGAATCATCGTACCTGAATCCACTCATTGTGCTGCTACGGGCCTGATGACATAGATTTCACTGCTGAGTGATACTGCATTGTACGTAAGTACCACAAGTTCTTTATCCATTTTTCACTTTCTGTGATATTGAACTTGTACGGTAAACGAGGTTCTTGTAAACAGAGGCGTCCCAAACATTGGGGTGGCTGTGTCTTTTTGATTTTAATTTCCCTAAGCTATAGGACCATAAGTGGAAGTGCCCTAGGCTCTGTTGCTTTGTTTTTTAGATGTTTCAGGAAACACCATACACTTCTCCCGAGTGTCTGTTGGCAATTTACATCCCGCCCATCAGCATAACAAGGCTCCCAGTTCTCCATGGCCTGTCCTGCCTTTCTGGATTTTACACTTTTTTCAGATGGCCCTTTTGACCGGGGGGAAGTGAGACTTCATTGTAGTGCAGATTTCCTTTGCAAGCTTGCTTGGTTGGCCAAAAAGGGCGTATGCGTTTTTTCCTGAATATATTCAGGAAAAAACGCATACGCCCTTTTTGGCCAAGTGCATCATTGTGGACGTTCTGCCTCTTTTCCTATGCTTTCAGTGCAATTCCAGTCTACCTCCTGAAATCGGTTTCCTGCAATTCTGCCCCGCTTTCAAGTCCTCTTGGCAGCCTTACTTCAGTATATTTTTGGACGATAGCTGTCATTTATAACTCTGCAGGTTTGTGAATTACAGTGCCCCTGAGCTCCTTTCTTCAACTCGCTTTCTTGTGAGCTGGCCGCAACACCGCAGGATGGCTTCAGGCCCTAATCTGGTTCCGGCACGGCACGCTGAGCCTTTGGTTATTTCCTCTTCCTGGTGGGAAATGAGAGTTAAATTTGCCCGTCCAGACACCTCCAGCTAGTCTCTCATTGGTTCTCGCTATTCCTGTTCATCTTCCGCAGAAATTGCAAACTGGGCCAAACAGGAGGTTAAAGGGACTGACTCTCCAAGTCGGGAGAGTGTTAGTAAAGCGTCTGGAATGTTGCACCCGAGTACCAGGGTACGAAAACTGAGACATATTTGAACACGTCTCCCGATCACATGGTTGATCATACTCTAGGTTCCACATGCATGTTTTAGCTGAAGGAAGAATACCTTAAACCTGGGTAGTTGAAACCCGTGGAATGGGTACCATGCAATATGACTTCAAAGGGTCTTCATTTGCTCACCGAACCTCTCCAATCCTATCACTGCTGCGTTTATGTCCCTGTACACATGCTTGATTCTCTTTCGGAGACATAGCAATCCATAGGTTTTAAGATACTTAAGAGTCAGGTACATTCTTAGGCGTTTAATATGCGGTGTTGAGTCCATTTCGTTGAGCAAGGAGTAGCTCTTGTCTATTCCATATTTGGCTTAAGGAACTTTATCTGTGCTCATTTCAATCTCTGGTTTTATGCAGCACCCCAACTCACCTTTACCCTTAAACAAGCATAAGTTGGTTTTCTAAATTTGAGACCCTGTTCTGTTCTGTAATTCAGTTCCTGTGTAGCCAAGTTTACATTCCGTGTATTACTGATATCTTATGATGTTTCTTTTTCTGTGTGACTTATTTCAGTTAGAATCATCGTACCTGAATCCACTCATTGTGCTGCTACGGGCCTGATGACATAGATTTCACTGCTGAGTGATACTGCATTGTACGTAAGTACCACAAGTTCTTTATCCATTTTTCACTTTCTGTGATATTGAACTTGTACGGTAAACGAGGTTCTTGTAAACAGAGGCGTCCCAAACATTGGGGTGGCTGTGTCTTTTTGATTTTAATTTCCCTAAGCTATAGGACCATAAGTGGAAGTGCCCTAGGCTCTGTTGCTTTGTTTTTTAGATGTTTCAGGAAACACCATACACTTCTCCCGAGTGTCTGTTGGCAGTTTACATCCCGCCCATCAGCATAACAAGGCTCCCAGTTCTCCATGGCCTGTCCTGCCTTTCTGGATTTTACACTTTTTTCAGATGGCCCTTTTGACCGGGGGGAAGTGAGACTTCATTGTAGTGCAGATTTCCTTTGCAAGCTTGCTTGGTTGGCCAAAAAGGGCGTATGCGTTTTTTCCTGAATATATTCAGGAAAAAACGCATACGCCCTTTTTGGCCAAGTGCATCATTGTGGACGTTCTGCCTCTTTTCCTATGCTTTCAATGCAAATCCAGTCTACCTCCTGAAATCGGTTTCCTGCAATTCTGCCCCGCTTTCAAGTCCTCTTGGCAGCCTTACTTCAGTATATTTTTGGACGATAGCTGTCATTTATAACTCTGCAGGTTTGTGAATTACAGTGCCCCTGAGCTCCTTTCTTCAACTCGCTTTCTTGTGAGCTGGCCGCAACACCGCAGGATGGCTTCAGGCCCTAATCTGGTTCCGGCACGGCACGCTGAGCCTTTGGTTCTTTCCTCTTCCTGGTGGGAAATGAGAGTTAAATTTGCCCGTCCAGACACCTCCAGCTAGTCTCTCATTGGTTCTCGCTATTCCTGTTCATCTTCCGCAGAAATTGCAAACTGGGCCAAACAGGAGGTTAAAGGGACTGACTCTCCAAGTGGGGAGAGTGTTAGTAAAGCGTCTGGAATGTTGCACCCGAGTACCAGGGTACGAAAACTGAGACATATTTGAACACGTCTCCCGATCACATGGTTGATCATACTCTAGGTTCCACATGCATGTTTTAGCTGAAGGAAGAATACCTTAAACCTGGGTAGTTGAAACCCGTGGAATGGGTACCATGCAATATGACTTCAAAGGGTCTTCATTTGCTCACCGAACCTCTCCAATCCTATCACTGCTGCGTTTATGTCCCTGTACACATGCTTGATTCTCTTTCGGAGACATAGCAATCCATAGGTTTTAAGATACTTAAGAGTCAGGTACATTCTTAGGCGTTTAATATGCGGTGTTGAGTCCATTTCGTTGAGCAAGGAGTAGCTCTTGTCTATTCCATATTTGGCTTAAGGAACTTTATCTGTGCTCATTTCAATCTCTGGTTTTATGCAGCACCCCAACTCACCTTTACCCTTAAACAAGCATAAGTTGGTTTTCTAAATTTGAGACCCTGTTCTGTTCTGTAATTCAGTTCCTGTGTAGCCAAGTTTACATTCCGTGTATTACTGATATCTTATGATGTTTCTTTTTCTGTGTGACTTATTTCAGTTAGAATCATCGTACCTGAATCCACTCATTGTGCTGCTACGGGCCTGATGACATAGATTTCACTGCTGAGTGATACTGCATTGTACGTAAGTACCACAAGTTCTTTATCCATTTTTCACTTTCTGTGATATTGAACTTGTACGGTAAACGAGGTTCTTGTAAACAGAGGCGTCCCAAACATTGGGGTGGCTGTGTCTTTTTGATTTTAATTTCCCTAAGCTATAGGACCATAAGTGGAAGTGGCCTAGGCTCTGTTGCTTTGTTTTTTAGATGTTTCAGGAAACACCATACACTTCTCCCGAGTGTCTGTTGGCAGTTTACATCCCGCCCATCAGCATAACAAGGCTCCCAGTTCTCCATGGCCTGTCCTGCCTTTCTGGATTTTACACTTTTTTCAGATGGCCCTTTTGACCGGGGGGAAGTGAGACTTCATTGTAGTGCAGATTTCCTTTGCAAGCTTGCTTGGTTGGCCAAAAAGGGCGTATGCGTTTTTTCCTGAATATATTCAGGAAAAAACGCATACGCCCTTTTTGGCCAAGTGCATCATTGTGGACGTTCTGCCTCTTTTCCTATGCTTTCAATGCAATTCCAGTCTACCTCCTGAAATCGGTTTCCTGCAATTCTGCCCCGCTTTCAAGTCCTCTTGGCAGCCTTACTTCAGTATATTTTTGGACGATAGCTGTCATTTATAACTCTGCAGGTTTGTGAATTACAGTGCCCCTGAGCTCCTTTCTTCAACTCGCTTTCTTGTGAGCTGGCCGCAACACCGCAGGATGGCTTCAGGCCCTAATCTGGTTCCGGCACGGCACGCTGAGCCTTTGGTTATTTCCTCTTCCTGGTGGGAAATGAGAGTTAAATTTGCCCGTCCAGACACCTCCAGCTAGTCTCTCATTGGTTCTCGCTATTCCTGTTCATCTTCCGCAGAAATTGCAAACTGGGCCAAACAGGAGGTTAAAGGGACTGACTCTCCAAGTCGGGAGAGTGTTAGTAAAGCGTCTGGAATGTTGCACCCGAGTACCAGGGTACGAAAACTGAGACATATTTGAACACGTCTCCCGATCACATGGTTGATCATACTCTAGGTTCCACATGCATGTTTTAGCTGAAGGAAGAATACCTTAAACCTGGGTAGTTGAAACCCGTGGAATGGGTACCATGCAATATGACTTCAAAGGGTCTTCATTTGCTCACCGAACCTCTCCAATCCTATCACTGCTGCGTTTATGTCCCTGTACACATGCTTGATTCTCTTTCGGAGACATAGCAATCCATAGGTTTTAAGATACTTAAGAGTCAGGTACATTCTTAGGCGTTTAATATGCGGTGTTGAGTCCATTTCGTTGAGCAAGGAGTAGCTCTTGTCTATTCCATATTTGGCTTAAGGAACTTTATCTGTGCTCATTTCAATCTCTGGTTTTATGCAGCACCCCAACTCACCTTTACCCTTAAACAAGCATAAGTTGGTTTTCTAAATTTGAGACCCTGTTCTGTTCTGTAATTCAGTTCCTGTGTAGCCAAGTTTACATTCCGTGTATTACTGATATCTTATGATGTTTCTTTTTCTGTGTGACTTATTTCAGTTAGAATCATCGTACCTGAATCCACTCATTGTGCTGCTACGGGCCTGATGACATAGATTTCACTGCTGAGTGATACTGCATTGTACGTAAGTACCACAAGTTCTTTATCCATTTTTCACTTTCTGTGATATTGAACTTGTACGGTAAACGAGGTTCTTGTAAACAGAGGCGTCCCAAACATTGGGGTGGCTGTGTCTTTTTGATTTTAATTTCCCTAAGCTATAGGACCATAAGTGGAAGTGGCCTAGGCTCTGTTGCTTTGTTTTTTAGATGTTTCAGGAAACACCATACACTTCTCCCGAGTGTCTGTTGGCAGTTTACATCCCGCCCATCAGCATAACAAGGCTCCCAGTTCTCCATGGCCTGTCCTGCCTTTCTGGATTTTACACTTTTTTCAGATGGCCCTTTTGACCGGGGGGAAGTGAGACTTCATTGTAGTGCAGATTTCCTTTGCAAGCTTGCTTGGTTGGCCAAAAAGGGCGTATGCGTTTTTTCCTGAATATATTCAGGAAAAAACGCATACGCCCTTTTTGGCCAAGTGCATCATTGTGGACGTTCTGCCTCTTTTCCTATGCTTTCAATGCAATTCCAGTCTACCTCCTGAAATCGGTTTCCTGCAATTCTGCCCCGCTTTCAAGTCCTCTTGGCAGCCTTACTTCAGTATATTTTTGGACGATAGCTGTCATTTATAACTCTGCAGGTTTGTGAATTACAGTGCCCCTGAGCTCCTTTCTTCAACTCGTTTTCTTGTGAGCTGGCCGCAACACCGCAGGATGGCTTCAGGCCCTAATCTGGTTCCGGCACGGCACGCTGAGCCTTTGGTTATTTCCTCTTCCTGGTGGGAAATGAGAGTTAAATTTGCCCGTCCAGCCACCTCCAGCTAGTCTCTCATTGGTTCTCGCTATTCCTGTTCATCTTCCGCAGAAATTGCAAACTGGGCCAAACAGGAGGTTAAAGGGACTGACTCTCCAAGTCGGGAGAGTGTTAGTAAAGCGTCTGGAATGTTGCACCCGAGTACCAGGGTACGAAAACTGAGACATATTTGAACACGTCTCCCGATCACATGGTTGATCATACTCTAGGTTCCACATGCATGTTTTAGCTGAAGGAAGAATACCTTAAACCTGGGTAGTTGAAACCCGTGGAATGGGTACCATGCAATATGACTTCAAAGGGTCTTCATTTGCTCACCGAACCTCTCCAATCCTATCACTGCTGCGTTTATGTCCCTGTACACATGCTTGATTCTCTTTCGGAGACATAGCAATCCATAGGTTTTAAGATACTTAAGAGTCAGGTACATTCTTAGGCGTTTAATATGCGGTGTTGAGTCCATTTCGTTGAGCAAGGAGTAGCTCTTGTCTATTCCATATTTGGCTTAAGGAACTTTATCTGTGCTCATTTCAATCTCTGGTTTTATGCAGCACCCCAACTCACCTTTACCCTTAAACAAGCATAAGTTGGTTTTCTAAATTTGAGACCCTGTTCTGTTCTGTAATTCAGTTCCTGTGTAGCCAAGTTTACATTCCGTGTATTACTGATATCTTATGATGTTTCTTTTTCTGTGTGACTTATTTCAGTTAGAATCATCGTACCTGAATCCACTCATTGTGCTGCTACGGGCCTGATGACATAGATTTCACTGCTGAGTGATACTGCATTGTACGTAAGTACCACAAGTTCTTTATCCATTTTTCACTTTCTGTGATATTGAACTTGTACGGTAAACGAGGTTCTTGTAAACAGAGGCGTCCCAAACATTGGGGTGGCTGTGTCTTTTTGATTTTAATTTCCCTAAGCTATAGGACCATAAGTGGAAGTGCCCTAGGCTCTGTTGCTTTGTTTTTTAGATGTTTCAGGAAACACCATACACTTCTCCCGAGTGTCTGTTGGCAGTTTACATCCCGCCCATCAGCATAACAAGGCTCCCAGTTCTCCATGGCCTGTCCTGCCTTTCTGGATTTTACACTTTTTTCAGATGGCCCTTTTGACCGGGGGGAAGTGAGACTTCATTGTAGTGCAGATTTCCTTTGCAAGCTTGCTTGGTTGGCCAAAAAGGGCGTATGCGTTTTTTCCTGAATATATTCAGGAAAAAACGCATACGCCCTTTTTGGCCAAGTGCATCATTGTGGACGTTCTGCCTCTTTTCCTATGCTTTCAATGCAATTCCAGTCTACCTCCTGAAATCGGTTTCCTGCAATTCTGCCCCGCTTTCAAGTCCTCTTGGCAGCCTTACTTCAGTATATTTTTGGACGATAGCTGTCATTTATAACTCTGCAGGTTTGTGAATTACAGTGCCCCTGAGCTCCTTTCTTCAACTCGTTTTCTTGTGAGCTGGCCGCAACACCGCAGGATGGCTTCAGGCCCTAATCTGGTTCCGGCACGGCACGCTGAGCCTTTGGTTATTTCCTCTTCCTGGTGGGAAATGAGAGTTAAATTTGCCCGTCCAGCCACCTCCAGCTAGTCTCTCATTGGTTCTCGCTATTCCTGTTCATCTTCCGCAGAAATTGCAAACTGGGCCAAACAGGAGGTTAAAGGGACTGACTCTCCAAGTCGGGAGAGTGTTAGTAAAGCGTCTGGAATGTTGCACCCGAGTACCAGGGTACGAAAACTGAGACATATTTGAACACGTCTCCCGATCACATGGTTGATCATACTCTAGGTTCCACATGCATGTTTTAGCTGAAGGAAGAATACCTTAAACCTGGGTAGTTGAAACCCGTGGAATGGGTACCATGCAATATGACTTCAAAGGGTCTTCATTTGCTCACCGAACCTCTCCAATCCTATCACTGCTGCGTTTATGTCCCTGTACACATGCTTGATTCTCTTTCGGAGACATAGCAATCCATAGGTTTTAAGATACTTAAGAGTCAGGTACATTCTTAGGCGTTTAATATGCGGTGTTGAGTCCATTTCGTTGAGCAAGGAGTAGCTCTTGTCTATTCCATATTTGGCTTAAGGAACTTTATCTGTGCTCATTTCAATCTCTGGTTTTATGCAGCACCCCAACTCACCTTTACCCTTAAACAAGCATAAGTTGGTTTTCTAAATTTGAGACCCTGTTCTGTTCTGTAATTCAGTTCCTGTGTAGCCAAGTTTACATTCCGTGTATTACTGATATCTTATGATGTTTCTTTTTCTGTGTGACTTATTTCAGTTAGAATCATCGTACCTGAATCCACTCATTGTGCTGCTACGGGCCTGATGACATAGATTTCACTGCTGAGTGATACTGCATTGTACGTAAGTACCACAAGTTCTTTATCCATTTTTCACTTTCTGTGATATTGAACTTGTACGGTAAACGAGGTTCTTGTAAACAGAGGCGTCCCAAACATTGGGGTGGCTGTGTCTTTTTGATTTTAATTTCCCTAAGCTATAGGACCATAAGTGGAAGTGCCCTAGGCTCTGTTGCTTTGTTTTTTAGATGTTTCAGGAAACACCATACACTTCTCCCGAGTGTCTGTTGGCAGTTTACATCCCGCCCATCAGCATAACAAGGCTCCCAGTTCTCCATGGCCTGTCCTGCCTTTCTGGATTTTACACTTTTTTCAGATGGCCCTTTTGACCGGGGGGAAGTGAGACTTCATTGTAGTGCAGATTTCCTTTGCAAGCTTGCTTGGTTGGCCAAAAAGGGCGTATGCGTTTTTTCCTGAATATATTCAGGAAAAAACGCATACGCCCTTTTTGGCCAAGTGCATCATTGTGGACGTTCTGCCTCTTTTCCTATGCTTTCAATGCAATTCCAGTCTACCTCCTGAAATCGGTTTCCTGCAATTCTGCCCCGCTTTCAAGTCCTCTTGGCAGCCTTACTTCAGTATATTTTTGGACGATAGCTGTCATTTATAACTCTGCAGGTTTGTGAATTACAGTGCCCCTGAGCTCCTTTCTTCAACTCGTTTTCTTGTGAGCTGGCCGCAACACCGCAGGATGGCTTCAGGCCCTAATCTGGTTCCGGCACGGCACGCTGAGCCTTTGGTTCTTTCCTCTTCCTGGTGGGAAATGAGAGTTAAATTTGCCCGTCCAGACACCTCCAGCTAGTCTCTCATTGGTTCTCGCTATTCCTGTTCATCTTCCGCAGAAATTGCAAACTGGGCCAAACAGGAGGTTAAAGGGACTGACTCTCCAAGTGGGGAGAGTGTTAGTAAAGCGTCTGGAATGTTGCACCCGAGTACCAGGGTACGAAAACTGAGACATATTTGAACACGTCTCCCGATCACATGGTTGATCATACTCTAGGTTCCACATGCATGTTTTAGCTGAAGGAAGAATACCTTAAACCTGGGTAGTTGAAACCCGTGGAATGGGTACCATGCAATATGACTTCAAAGGGTCTTCATTTGCTCACCGAACCTCTCCAATCCTATCACTGCTGCGTTTATGTCCCTGTACACATGCTTGATTCTCTTTCGGAGACATAGCAATCCATAGGTTTTAAGATACTTAAGAGTCAGGTACATTCTTAGGCGTTTAATATGCGGTGTTGAGTCCATTTCGTTGAGCAAGGAGTAGCTCTTGTCTATTCCATATTTGGCTTAAGGAACTTTATCTGTGCTCATTTCAATCTCTGGTTTTATGCAGCACCCCAACTCACCTTTACCCTTAAACAAGCATAAGTTGGTTTTCTAAATTTGAGACCCTGTTCTGTTCTGTAATTCAGTTCCTGTGTAGCCAAGTTTACATTCCGTGTATTACTGATATCTTATGATGTTTCTTTTTCTGTGTGACTTATTTCAGTTAGAATCATCGTACCTGAATCCACTCATTGTGCTGCTACGGGCCTGATGACATAGATTTCACTGCTGAGTGATACTGCATTGTACGTAAGTACCACAAGTTCTTTATCCATTTTTCACTTTCTGTGATATTGAACTTGTACGGTAAACGAGGTTCTTGTAAACAGAGGCGTCCCAAACATTGGGGTGGCTGTGTCTTTTTGATTTTAATTTCCCTAAGCTATAGGACCATAAGTGGAAGTGCCCTAGGCTCTGTTGCTTTGTTTTTTAGATGTTTCAGGAAACACCATAAACTTCTCCCGAGTGTCTGTTGGCAGTTTACATCCCGCCCATCAGCATAACAAGGCTCCCAGTTCTCCATGGCCTGTCCTGCCTTTCTGGATTTTACACTTTTTTCAGATGGCCCTTTTGACCGGGGGGAAGTGAGACTTCATTGTAGTGCAGATTTCCTTTGCAAGCTTGCTTGGTTGGCCAAAAAGGGCGTATGCGTTTTTTCCTGAATATATTCAGGAAAAAACGCATACGCCCTTTTTGGCCAAGTGCATCATTGTGGACGTTCTGCCTCTTTTCCTATGCTTTCAATGCAATTCCAGTCTACCTCCTGAAATCGGTTTCCTGCAATTCTGCCCCGCTTTCAAGTCCTCTTGGCAGCCTTACATCAGTATATTTTTGGACGATAGCTGTCATTTATAACTCTGCAGGTTTGTGAATTACAGTGCCCCTGAGCTCCTTTCTTCAACTCGCTTTCTTGTGAGCTGGCCGCAACACCGCAGGATGGCTTCAGGCCCTAATCTGGTTCCGGCACGGCACGCTGAGCCTTTGGTTATTTCCTCTTCCTGGTGGGAAATGAGAGTTAAATTTGCCCGTCCAGACACCTCCAGCTAGTCTCTCATTGGTTCTCGCTATTCCTGTTCATCTTCCGCAGAAATTGCAAACTGGGCCAAACAGGAGGTTAAAGGGACTGACTCTCCAAGTCGGGAGAGTGTTAGTAAAGCGTCTGGAATGTTGCACCCGAGTACCAGGGTACGAAAACTGAGACATATTTGAACACGTCTCCCGATCACATGGTTGATCATACTCTAGGTTCCACATGCATGTTTTAGCTGAAGGAAGAATACCTTAAACCTGGGTAGTTGAAACCCGTGGAATGGGTACCATGCAATATGACTTCAAAGGGTCTTCATTTGCTCACCGAACCTCTCCAATCCTATCACTGCTGCGTTTATGTCCCTGTACACATGCTTGATTCTCTTTCGGAGACATAGCAATCCATAGGTTTTAAGATACTTAAGAGTCAGGTACATTCTTAGGCGTTTAATATGCGATGTTGAGTCCATTTCGTTGAGCAAGGAGTAGCTCTTGTCTATTCCATATTTGGCTTAAGGAACTTTATCTGTGCTCATTTCAATCTCTGGTTTTATGCAGCACCCCAACTCACCTTTACCCTTAAACAAGCATAAGTTGGTTTTCTAAATTTGAGACCCTGTTCTGTTCTGTAATTCAGTTCCTGTGTAGCCAAGTTTACATTCCGTGTATTACTGATATCTTATGATGTTTCTTTTTCTGTGTGACTTATTTCAGTTAGAATCATCGTACCTGAATCCACTCATTGTGCTGCTACGGGCCTGATGACATAGATTTCACTGCTGAGTGATACTGCATTGTACGTAAGTACCACAAGTTCTTTATCCATTTTTCACTTTCTGTGATATTGAACTTGTACGGTAAACGAGGTTCTTGTAAACAGAGGCGTCCCAAACATTGGGGTGGCTGTGTCTTTTTGATTTTAATTTCCCTAAGCTATAGGACCATAAGTGGAAGTGCCCTAGGCTCTGTTGCTTTGTTTTTTAGATGTTTCAGGAAACACCATACACTTCTCCCGAGTGTCTGTTGGCAATTTACATCCCGCCCATCAGCATAACAAGGCTCCCAGTTCTCCATGGCCTGTCCTGCCTTTCTGGATTTTACACTTTTTTCAGATGGCCCTTTTGACCGGGGGGAAGTGAGACTTCATTGTAGTGCAGATTTCCTTTGCAAGCTTGCTTGGTTGGCCAAAAAGGGCGTATGCGTTTTTTCCTGAATATATTCAGGAAAAAACGCATACGCCCTTTTTGGCCAAGTGCATCATTGTGGACGTTCTGCCTCTTTTCCTATGCTTTCAGTGCAATTCCAGTCTACCTCCTGAAATCGGTTTCCTGCAATTCTGCCCCGCTTTCAAGTCCTCTTGGCAGCCTTACTTCAGTATATTTTTGGACGATAGCTGTCATTTATAACTCTGCAGGTTTGTGAATTACAGTGCCCCTGAGCTCCTTTCTTCAACTCGCTTTCTTGTGAGCTGGCCGCAACACCGCAGGATGGCTTCAGGCCCTAATCTGGTTCCGGCACGGCACGCTGAGCCTTTGGTTATTTCCTCTTCCTGGTGGGAAATGAGAGTTAAATTTGCCCGTCCAGACACCTCCAGCTAGTCTCTCATTGGTTCTCGTTATTCCTGTTCATCTTCCGCAGAAATTGCAAACTGGGCCAAACAGGAGGTTAAAGGGACTGACTCTCCAAGTGGGGAGAGTGTTAGTAAAGCGTCTGGAATGTTGCACCCGAGTACCAGGGTACGAAAACTGAGACATATTTGAACACGTCTCCCGATCACATGGTTGATCATACTCTAGGTTCCACATGCATGTTTTAGCTGAAGGAAGAATGCCTTAAACCTGGGTAGTTGAAACCCGTGGAATGGGTACCATGCAATATGACTTCAAAGGGTCTTCATTTGCTCACCGAACCTCTCCAATCCTATCACTGCTGCGTTTATGTCCCTGTACACATGCTTGATTCTCTTTCGGAGACATAGCAATCCATAGGTTTTAAGATACTTAAGAGTCAGGTACATTCTTAGGCGTTTAATATGCGGTGTTGAGTCCATTTCGTTGAGCAAGGAGTAGCTCTTGTCTATTCCATATTTGGCTTAAGGAACTTTATCTGTGCTCATTTCAATCTCTGGTTTTATGCAGCACCCCAACTCACCTTTACCCTTAAACAAGCATAAGTTGGTTTTCTAAATTTGAGACCCTGTTCTGTTCTGTAATTCAGTTCCTGTGTAGCCAAGTTTACATTCCGTGTATTACTGATATCTTATGATGTTTCTTTTTCTGTGTGACTTATTTCAGTTAGAATCATCGTACCTGAATCCACTCATTGTGCTGCTACGGGCCTGATGGCATAGATTTCACTGCTGAGTGATACTGCATTGTACGTAAGTACCACAAGTTCTTTATCCATTTTTCACTTTCTGTGATATTGAACTTGTACGGTAAACGAGGTTCTTGTAAACAGAGGCGTCCCAAACATTGGGGTGGCTGTGTCTTTTTGATTTTAATTTCCCTAAGCTATAGGACCATAAGTGGAAGTGCCCTAGGCTCTGTTGCTTTGTTTTTTAGATGTTTCAGGAAACACCATACACTTCTCCCGAGTGTCTGTTGGCAGTTTACATCCCGCCCATCAGCATAACAAGGCTCCCAGTTCTCCATGGCCTGTCCTGCCTTTCTGGATTTTACACTTTTTTCAGATGGCCCTTTTGACCGGGGGGAAGTGAGACTTCATTGTAGTGCAGATTTCCTTTGCAAGCTTGCTTGGTTGGCCAAAAAGGGCGTATGCGTTTTTTCCTGAATATATTCAGGAAAAAACGCATACGCCCTTTTTGGCCAAGTGCATCATTGTGGACGTTCTGCCTCTTTTCCTATGCTTTCGATGCAATTCCAGTCTACCTCCTGAAATCGGTTTCCTGCAATTCTGCCCCGCTTTCAAGTCCTCTTGGCAGCCTTACTTCAGTATATTTTTGGACGATAGCTGTCATTTATAACTCTGCAGGTTTGTGAATTACAGTGCCCCTGAGCTCCTTTCTTCAACTCGCTTTCTTGTGAGCTGGCCGCAACACCGCAGGATGGCTTCAGGCCCTAATCTGGTTCCGGCACGGCACGCTGAGCCTTTGGTTATTTCCTCTTCCTGGTGGGAAATGAGAGTTAAATTTGCCCGTCCAGACACCTCCAGCTAGTCTCTCATTGGTTCTCGCTATTCCTGTTCATCTTCCGCAGAAATTGCAAACTGGGCCAAACAGGAGGTTAAAGGGACTGACTCTCCAAGTCGGGAGAGTGTTAGTAAAGCGTCTGGAATGTTGCACCCGAGTACCAGGGTACGAAAACTGAGACATATTTGAACACGTCTCCCGATCACATGGTTGATCATACTCTAGGTTCCACATGCATGTTTTAGCTGAAGGAAGAATACCTTAAACCTGGGTAGTTGAAACCCGTGGAATGGGTACCATGCAATATGACTTCAAAGGGTCTTCATTTGCTCACCGAACCTCTCCAATCCTATCACTGCTGCGTTTATGTCCCTGTACACATGCTTGATTCTCTTTCGGAGACATAGCAATCCATAGGTTTTAAGATACTTAAGAGTCAGGTACATTCTTAGGCGTTTAATATGCGGTGTTGAGTCCATTTCGTTGAGCAAGGAGTAGCTCTTGTCTATTCCATATTTGGCTTAAGGAACTTTATCTGTGCTCATTTCAATCTCTGGTTTTATGCAGCACCCCAACTCACCTTTACCCTTAAACAAGCATAAGTTGGTTTTCTAAATTTGAGACCCTGTTCTGTTCTGTAATTCAGTTCCTGTGTAGCCAAGTTTACATTCCGTGTATTACTGATATCTTATGATGTTTCTTTTTCTGTGTGACTTATTTCAGTTAGAATCATCGTACCTGAATCCACTCATTGTGCTGCTACGGGCCTGATGACATAGATTTCACTGCTGAGTGATACTGCATTGTACGTAAGTACCACAAGTTCTTTATCCATTTTTCACTTTCTGTGATATTGAACTTGTACGGTAAACGAGGTTCTTGTAAACAGAGGCGTCCCAAACATTGGGGTGGCTGTGTCTTTTTGATTTTAATTTCCCTAAGCTATAGGACCATAAGTGGAAGTGGCCTAGGCTCTGTTGCTTTGTTTTTTAGATGTTTCAGGAAACACCATACACTTCTCCCGAGTGTCTGTTGGCAGTTTACATCCCGCCCATCAGCATAACAAGGCTCCCAGTTCTCCATGGCCTGTCCTGCCTTTCTGGATTTTACACTTTTTTCAGATGGCCCTTTTGACCGGGGGGAAGTGAGACTTCATTGTAGTGCAGATTTCCTTTGCAAGCTTGCTTGGTTGGCCAAAAAGGGCGTATGCGTTTTTTCCTGAATATATTCAGGAAAAAACGCATACGCCCTTTTTGGCCAAGTGCATCATTGTGGACGTTCTGCCTCTTTTCCTATGCTTTCAATGCAATTCCAGTCTACCTCCTGAAATCGGTTTCCTGCAATTCTGCCCCGCTTTCAAGTCCTCTTGGCAGCCTTACTTCAGTATATTTTTGGACGATAGCTGTCATTTATAACTCTGCAGGTTTGTGAATTACAGTGCCCCTGAGCTCCTTTCTTCAACTCGTTTTCTTGTGAGCTGGCCGCAACACCGCAGGATGGCTTCAGGCCCTAATCTGGTTCCGGCACGGCACGCTGAGCCTTTGGTTATTTCCTCTTCCTGGTGGGAAATGAGAGTTAAATTTGCCCGTCCAGACACCTCCAGCTAGTCTCTCATTGGTTCTCGCTATTCCTGTTCATCTTCCGCAGAAATTGCAAACTGGGCCAAACAGGAGGTTAAAGGGACTGACTCTCCAAGTCGGGAGAGTGTTAGTAAAGCATCTGGAATGTTGCACCCGAGTACCAGGTACGAAAACTGAGACATATTTGAACACGTCTCCCGATCACATGGTTGATCATACTCTAGGTTCCACATGCATGTTTTAGCTGAAGGAAGAATACCTTAAACCTGGGTAGTTGAAACCCGTGGAATGGGTACCATGCAATATGACTTCAAAGGGTCTTCATTTGCTCACCGAACCTCTCCAATCCTATCACTGCTGCGTTTATGTCCCTGTACACATGCTTGATTCTCTTTCGGAGACATAGCAATCCATAGGTTTTAAGATACTTAAGAGTCAGGTACATTCTTAGGCGTTTAATATGCGGTGTTGAGTCCATTTCGTTGAGCAAGGAGTAGCTCTTGTCTATTCCATATTTGGCTTAAGGAACTTTATCTGTGCTCATTTCAATCTCTGGTTTTATGCAGCACCCCAACTCACCTTTACCCTTAAACAAGCATAAGTTGGTTTTCTAAATTTGAGACCCTGTTCTGTTCTGTAATTCAGTTCCTGTGTAGCCAAGTTTACATTCCGTGTATTACTGATATCTTATGATGTTTCTTTTTCTGTGTGACTTATTTCAGTTAGAATCATCGTACCTGAATCCACTCATTGTGCTGCTACGGGCCTGATGACATAGATTTCACTGCTGAGTGATACTGCATTGTACGTAAGTACCACAAGTTCTTTATCCATTTTTCACTTTCTGTGATATTGAACTTGTACGGTAAACGAGGTTCTTGTAAACAGAGGCGTCCCAAACATTGGGGTGGCTGTGTCTTTTTGATTTTAATTTCCCTAAGCTATAGGACCATAAGTGGAAGTGGCCTAGGCTCTGTTGCTTTGTTTTTTAGATGTTTCAGGAAACACCATACACTTCTCCCGAGTGTCTCTTGGCAGTTTACATCCCGCCCATCAGCATAACAAGGCTCCCAGTTCTCCATGGCCTGTCCTGCCTTTCTGGATTTTACACTTTTT
This sequence comes from Globicephala melas, assembly GCF_963455315.2. Classification (NCBI taxonomy): domain Eukaryota; kingdom Metazoa; phylum Chordata; class Mammalia; order Artiodactyla; family Delphinidae; genus Globicephala; species Globicephala melas. The sequence continues at coordinate 3,024 of NW_027207929.1, read as the reverse complement.
TCAGATGGCCCTTTTGACCGGGGGGAAGTGAGACTTCATTGTAGTGCAGATTTCCTTTGCAAGCTTGCTTGGTTGGCCAAAAAGGGCGTATGCGTTTTTTCCTGAATATATTCAGGAAAAAACGCATACGCCCTTTTTGGCCAAGTGCATCATTGTGGACGTTCTGCCTCTTTTCCTATGCTTTCAATGCAATTCCAGTCTACCTCCTGAAATCGGTTTCCTGCAATTCTGCCCCGCTTTCAAGTCCTCTTGGCAGCCTTACTTCAGTATATTTTTGGACGATAGCTGTCATTTATAACTCTGCAGGTTTGTGAATTACAGTGCCCCTGAGCTCCTTTCTTCAACTCGTTTTCTTGTGAGCTGGCCGCAACACCGCAGGATGGCTTCAGGCCCTAATCTGGTTCCGGCACGGCACGCTGAGCCTTTGGTTATTTCCTCTTCCTGGTGGGAAATGAGAGTTAAATTTGCCCGTCCAGACACCTCCAGCTAGTCTCTCATTGGTTCTCGCTATTCCTGTTCATCTTCCGCAGAAATTGCAAACTGGGCCAAACAGGAGGTTAAAGGGACTGACTCTCCAAGTCGGGAGAGTGTTAGTAAAGCATCTGGAATGTTGCACCCGAGTACCAGGGTACGAAAACTGAGACATATTTGAACACGTCTCCCGATCACATGGTTGATCATACTCTAGGTTCCACATGCATGTTTTAGCTGAAGGAAGAATACCTTAAACCTGGGTAGTTGAAACCCGTGGAATGGGTACCATGCAATATGACTTCAAAGGGTCTTCATTTGCTCACCGAACCTCTCCAATCCTATCACTGCTGCGTTTATGTCCCTGTACACATGCTTGATTCTCTTTCGGAGACATAGCAATCCATAGGTTTTAAGATACTTAAGAGTCAGGTACATTCTTAGGCGTTTAATATGCGGTGTTGAGTCCATTTCGTTGAGCAAGGAGTAGCTCTTGTCTATTCCATATTTGGCTTAAGGAACTTTATCTGTGCTCATTTCAATCTCTGGTTTTATGCAGCACCCCAACTCACCTTTACCCTTAAACAAGCATAAGTTGGTTTTCTAAATTTGAGACCCTGTTCTGTTCTGTAATTCAGTTCCTGTGTAGCCAAGTTTACATTCCGTGTATTACTGATATCTTATGATGTTTCTTTTTCTGTGTGACTTATTTCAGTTAGAATCATCGTACCTGAATCCACTCATTGTGCTGCTACGGGCCTGATGACATAGATTTCACTGCTGAGTGATACTGCATTGTACGTAAGTACCACAAGTTCTTTATCCATTTTTCACTTTCTGTGATATTGAACTTGTACGGTAAACGAGGTTCTTGTAAACAGAGGCGTCCCAAACATTGGGGTGGCTGTGTCTTTTTGATTTTAATTTCCCTAAGCTATAGGACCATAAGTGGAAGTGCCCTAGGCTCTGTTGCTTTGTTTTTTAGATGTTTCAGGAAACACCATACACTTCTCCCGAGTGTCTGTTGGCAGTTTACATCCCGCCCATCAGCATAACAAGGCTCCCAGTTCTCCATGGCCTGTCCTGCCTTTCTGGATTTTACACTTTTTTCAGATGGCCCTTTTGACCGGGGGGAAGTGAGACTTCATTGTAGTGCAGATTTCCTTTGCAAGCTTGCTTGGTTGGCCAAAAAGGGCGTATGCGTTTTTTCCTGAATATATTCAGGAAAAAACGCATACGCCCTTTTTGGCCAAGTGCATCATTGTGGACGTTCTGCCTCTTTTCCTATGCTTTCGATGCAATTCCAGTCTACCTCCTGAAATCGGTTTCCTGCAATTCTGCCCCGCTTTCAAGTCCTCTTGGCAGCCTTACTTCAGTATATTTTTGGACGATAGCTGTCATTTATAACTCTGCAGGTTTGTGAATTACAGTGCCCCTGAGCTCCTTTCTTCAACTCGCTTTCTTGTGAGCTGGCCGCAACACCGCAGGATGGCTTCAGGCCCTAATCTGGTTCCGGCACGGCACGCTGAGCCTTTGGTTATTTCCTCTTCCTGGTGGGAAATGAGAGTTAAATTTGCCCGTCCAGACACCTCCAGCTAGTCTCTCATTGGTTCTCGCTATTCCTGTTCATCTTCCGCAGAAATTGCAAACTGGGCCAAACAGGAGGTTAAAGGGACTGACTCTCCAAGTCGGGAGAGTGTTAGTAAAGCGTCTGGAATGTTGCACCCGAGTACCAGGGTACGAAAACTGAGACATATTTGAACACGTCTCCCGATCACATGGTTGATCATACTCTAGGTTCCACATGCATGTTTTAGCTGAAGGAAGAATACCTTAAACCTGGGTAGTTGAAACCCGTGGAATGGGTACCATGCAATATGACTTCAAAGGGTCTTCATTTGCTCACCGAACCTCTCCAATCCTATCACTGCTGCGTTTATGTCCCTGTACACATGCTTGATTCTCTTTCGGAGACATAGCAATCCATAGGTTTTAAGATACTTAAGAGTCAGGTACATTCTTAGGCGTTTAATATGCGGTGTTGAGTCCATTTCGTTGAGCAAGGAGTAGCTCTTGTCTATTCCATATTTGGCTTAAGGAACTTTATCTGTGCTCATTTCAATCTCTGGTTTTATGCAGCACCCCAACTCACCTTTACCCTTAAACAAGCATAAGTTGGTTTTCTAAATTTGAGACCCTGTTCTGTTCTGTAATTCAGTTCCTGTGTAGCCAAGTTTACATTCCGTGTATTACTGATATCTTATGATGTTTCTTTTTCTGTGTGACTTATTTCAGTTAGAATCATCGTACCTGAATCCACTCATTGTGCTGCTACGGGCCTGATGACATAGATTTCACTGCTGAGTGATACTGCATTGTACGTAAGTACCACAAGTTCTTTATCCATTTTTCACTTTCTGTGATATTGAACTTGTACGGTAAACGAGGTTCTTGTAAACAGAGGCGTCCCAAACATTGGGGTGGCTGTGTCTTTTTGATTTTAATTTCCCTAAGCTATAGGACCATAAGTGGAAGTGCCCTAGGCTCTGTTGC